>NW_010112493.1:0-21717 GCF_000699245.1 Pterocles gutturalis | reverse complement strand
AAAAAAAAAAATACTGAAGAATAACAAGTTCCCATTTATCAGCCAGTGTGTTAACTGATTGCTTTGCTCTCTTAGCTGATCCCAACAGCAAAGTAGGATATGACAGTTGAATTGGCTTAATAATTTTACAGTGCTTTAAGCTACTATATTTTACCTCCAAGTAGGGCAGCTTGAGAACATATATATGATCTTCACTCTGGCTCAAATGATGAGCAATGACTAAGTAGATGTAGTGGTTTTGTAACTTCTGGTGGTGTGTTCAACTGTAGCAATCACGAACTTTAGAAGTAAAGATCCTAATTCACAAACAACTCATATTTATATTAATGTCATTAATAAAAACAATAGATGGCTATGGAAAGATTAAATACTTTGCTGCTACCTCCAGAGACTCCATTCATTAATTGTTTACTTGTTTTTTAACTGCCGAGAAACATTTACTTATATGTATATTATCTCAACTGAGTATCACAAGTGTGTATTTAGTCAACCAAGATAACCATACAATTCTGGATAACTAAAAATCTTAAAACCTTTCTTCAAATAATTTTTCTGACCATTTATAAATAAGTGACTTGATTCACTTTTATTTGATACTTGATTAAAAAAAATCACAGCAAAAAAAGAAAAAACATGATAAATTGGTGATTTTCTATGAGATATAATCTCTCATAGCTATCAGAGATGTAATTTAGGTCTGTGATTGATATTTCCATTTGAGAGCATTTTGCATCAGCTGTTCTTTTAGATTTATTAACTATCATTTAAATTCAACTATTCAAGTCTTCAGCTTGATCACTTGCTAAAAGCAAAGCCAAAACCCGTGGCTGCATCAAAACAAATGGACAAATTAATGAACAGAAGTTTTAATACAGCAGCTGATGATCAATATTTTTTAAACAGTAATATCTTATAATTTTTATCATTTATGTTCAGATATTATTTATTACATAATCTTCTTGTGTATGTATTCTCAACTCAAAGATAACAAAACAGAGGGAAGACAGAAAATCAATACCAGAAGGATTTCATTCATTCTACAAGACCAGACAAGATCCAGTCCAAAGTGAAAAACTCTGAAAAATAACACTTCAGGTCCTCTGCACTACTCATTTCACTTACAGGTTTATCCCTACTGGTTTGCACTAACTGTTAAAGAAGATGGCTTAAAAGAGTAGAAAGGTCCCGTGAAGCAACAGCTCACCTAAACAAGCAGGACAAGTTTTTGAACAGAGTGATGAGGAAAGAGGCTATCTGGGTTTTTTTTTAAGTCCCTTATGTTAATCAATAGGTAATACAAATAATCAAGCAGATATTTCACTAACCGAATACAAGCAAAAAGTTAACTGATTTCAAGACATAAACTTGTTTCTTGGGAAGTACTTAACAGGCTGAATTGAAGTGAAAGGAACTTGCTCATTATACTTAATTCAGAAAGGTGACACATTTTGTAAATATTAGTTGTCTTCCAGTGTCGAGACAGAAAATGAAAAGTGAGAAATCAAAGGGATCAATTAATTTGTAACGATCTGCTGCTTTTTGTAGCTCAGAAAGCTCCAAACAGCTCTAAATCTTAAAGAGAATGTTGACCTATTCATCAAGAAAGGTCAGGTGTCTCAGGATGTCACCTTTTTCCAACTACTGATCTGGCAGTGAGGATACATAATAAATTCTTTCATCCTTGAGAATCATAGGAGGTAACTCATGGCTAAAAATTAGTTTGTGGATCCAGAAAGATTTTATCCAGATTAAGGGACTTCTCTATGATTACTACAAGTAAATTAATCCTGAAATATTTCTGGTTTCTTTTATAATACAGAATATAACTGATTCCTTTTCTGACTTTTTTTGCCCTGTGACATCAGATTTTCTTTTCTTTTATATATAGAATATTGCCTTGCAATTTTCACAGTTGTTTTCACATACACCTTTGATACAGAATTCCCTTAAGTTGGTTGGTTCACTCATTAATTAAAAGCAGCAAACAAACAAAAGAAACAAACCTTGATCACTTATACTCTTTAAGAAAGCTCTGACATTATTTTACTACTGAGTAGAATCTCAGACGTTACTTGGATCGAAAACTCATAGGCATGACACAACTTTTTTCCACACTTATTAAGCTAGTTCATACATGAGCTGAACATTTATTTTTTTGTACACGTGATTTGTTGCTCTGTAAAGGACACTAGCTGACAATGACTGTCTTTAATGATAGTGGTGATCTACAGCTCTTCTTACAGCAGGCAAACATTTACTGTATATATAGAGAAGGCTTAATGTTTTCCTAAATTTTACAGCAGAATATATACTAAGGTATATCCATGCATGCACCCAAAAAAAAATTCAGGAAAATAAGGAAGGAGACACTGGCCATCACTTTCAGGACAATTTTGACAGTAATTTTCTGAGTAAAACACAAGAATGGAACAAGCTGTGGAACAGATCAATTGTTTTGGATTACACCAGGTAGTGATTACCTTCCCTGATGAGTGCAGTACTCTCTCTCAACATCTTGCCAGCCTTGGAAAAAATACAGCTAACGGTAAATTTAATCTAGTACACAGACTATTTCCTGCTCAGTATCAAAAATCCTTAGAAAAAATTATATCCAGACACACAAAAAATAATTTTTTTTGAGAACAAATATTGCCCACCAACTTTAAATTGGCATCTACTATCTCAGAATTCTGATCCATAGGTAACTAGGGTCACCCACTTCCATGTTACCCATAATTCAGAATCAGATATGACATGTCTTTCCTTTTTTTTTCTTCACTCAGTGTTTCCCATGCACACTATTGCAATTGGCTTTAATCCACATGAAATAGAAAATGGTGCCATTTTCAACTCAGCTTCAGTAATACAGCTCTGTAGTCCCTAATGGACTGTGCAAAACTAAGTAAAGAGTGTTTGCTGTAAAAGCCATTGGTACCTTGAGGAATTTTGCTTGTCAAAACCCCATTCTAGGTTTTTCAATGGTAATTTGTTTGTTTTGCAACATTTTCATTTTATTTTTTCTAATCTGTTAGTTATGTTCTTTAGACTCTACTTTACTTAAGATCAACATTAAATGTGCAACATCCATTACTCTATTGAAGAACTTGCCCTTATATGTACCTTCTACCTCCACCTGTCATCTAGTCAGCATTTCAAATCTATAATTCTTTGCCATCTACCTTTCTTCCTTTGCAGTCAGGAGACTAAAATGTTAATGTGGGCTTGTTACTGCTATAACTGCCTCCATCTTCTGAATTTGTAAGTACGTAAAGAAAGCCATGAGATATAAATTATTCTTGTCCATAAAATTCTAACAAGATTCTCTCATCATGTTGTGTATCTTGTCTCTAGGAAGAGAAAAAAAATATACTTTTGACCACTTATATACTGCAAACTTTTCCTTTAGTTTGTACCAACAGACACTGTTCACAGACTTTTTCACTTGTCTTGTGGATGAGCACAGCCACTTCTCATTTCATTGACTAACCTGGCAATCAGAGACATTTTCAGGAATTTCCAAAGTGACAACACAATAACAATTACATTAAAACAGTGTCTGTGTTCCTTATTGTAATCTCTCCAGGGTTCACAATTTCTTAATCCTCCTCTCAGAACCAAAATTGTACTCAGTCCCTATGGAACAACAATATATTCAGCGTAGTAGAGAGGTACCACATCCAGTTTTGAAGACCCTGAGACACAGTTCACCGGTAGGTGTTGAAGTGTTTATGCTGGTTATGTTTCAATAGACGGAACTCAAAATTTACTCTTGGTAGAAGAATATTGGGACCTAATAAAACATCTTCTATTCTTTTATATTGCCTGTGCAGTGTATGTACAGACAATCGTTGTCTACTCTGCCTATTTTCTCTGGTTTGTTCATGAACAACTCCTTTCCTTCTTGAATCTGAGTTTTCATCTAGTCTCAGATTTGCCTGCCAAAAACCTGTCAGCTACTTCAGTTCTCTACATTGTCATTACTCGTTCCTTCAAAGCAGAAATTGTTTACTTTTTCAGAGTCAACAGACTGAGGAAATCTGTGCTGTCTTAGGGCAAGGAAGAAAACCTGGTATATCCAATATATGCTATCCCACTGCAAGACATTAAAGCATTGAAGACTGAACAACAGTTAGTAAGAAAAAATGATGAACTGTTAGTTCTAACTTTGTAGGATGACATTAGTTAATGAATCTATGTATCTATAGGCTTTAAATGAGTAATAGATCCCAATTAGTAGAGATAAAAAGCTCAGATTACGTATCAGTCATGGGAATGCTACATAAAACCAAAAAAGTCTCAATAGCAACATGCATTCAACTGATTTCTGAAAAACATGCTTTGTTCATTGAAAATTAATTTTTATTTCTATCATAATTCAGAGATTTAAAATTTCTGGTTTTTTTTTTTTTTTTAAATTTTCATATTTATGAATGCATATATATAAGTGTGTGCATATACCTGCACACTTTGACATTTGTATCTGTCAAACTCAAAAAAAAATACATTTTACAAAGAAAAAAGGAAATAATAAATCTGCCGAAAGTCACGTGGTAAAATTTAAAATATTGCATATTTATTCTCCCAGTCTCTGTAAACGAAAGCTCTTCCTGTGCAGTTAAGAAACAGGAGACAATCTTAGAGCTAATTTGGGATTTAACATCCACTCAGACCCATTATCACAGTGGAATCATCTTGCTAATAATTCAGCAGCATCAGTTTAGCTCATTAACATATTAGAAATTCACATTTATTGGGTAAAGAAGAAGTCAGTGAGTATATAAGAGTTAAATTAATGAGAATTGTCTCATGTTTCCCATCATAACCGTTAATGTTGACAGTCTGTTCTGTGTGCTTATCTCATTCTGGAGAAAAAAGGAACAGAACTACTTGATAGATTTTTTTTTTCCCTGACCATCTGAGTAATATTTATAAACTAACCTATTTGTAAAGGCAACTTTGTCTAGAACAACTACATAATTATAATTAAAAAATCTCTGAACAAGAACCAAAAAAAGCACCCCAAACCCACAGAGATGCAGATGGAATTATGAAGAGAATTGTGTAAGCCTGAAACAAAAAAGCTTCCTTTTTTTTTTTCCTTACTCCAACATGGTTTTCTTCCATTTTAATCTCTTATACAACACAAAGCTACAAGTATAAGTGATACTAGTAATCTACACTAAGTGATGTTCCCTCTGTGCCCTGATGACCATGCCTTTTGAGTTTACATTATCTTCTTTCTTTGTTTCATCTTCTTTTAATTCTTCCACTGTCTCTGAGACATTTAAGTGCAAATACATTAAGTGGCTCCTTATCTCTTCTACAGTACAAACTATACACAATTTTACATCTCATTATATCTGTGAAATTGTCACAATGTTTTTAGGAATGTTATACAAACCTGACATCATAATTTCTACAAAATATGCAATGCCTATCACAGCTTTAGTTTTTTCCAGAGACCGCAAGCAATGCACATATCACAGCTGCCAGACTTGATAACAAAGTCTGTTGTCCAAAACACCTTGCCAGTTTGTGTCATGGTGTCAATGTTGAAGACATCTGCTACTGCAGCCACTATTTTGAACTCTATGCTGTTTTGAACCAGTAGAGAGATCGGAATTTAAATAATAAAAAAAAAAAATAAAAAAGAAGATGGAAATATGAATCCAAGCAACTTCTCAACATTTGAGAATGGAGAGGCAAAATGTCACAATGGTGATGACAAGAGCTGATGAAAATCCTTTATGATGCAAATACAAAACAGAGCTCAGTATTTTTCTCCAGAAGAAAAACCACATTTTCAGGCACAATGTACCTATTTGAATGTAGAAAGACCACACAATCAACAGTGATCCTCTATTTGTGGGCTTAACTATTTTATTTATCTACTATAACTCCAAAAGGAAAAGGGGAAAAGAGCTTGCAGAAGAAGTTCAATTTTAGCTCCTCTGAACTATCAGGAGAAGTGTCCGAAACATGGAGACTAGGTTTGATGAAAGTAGAGAGAGATCTGCGAAGTCATTAGAATAAGTGACTGCTTAAATATTTAGATTTTTTTAAGGTCTATATGTCATCTTCTTCTTTCATTCTAGAACTCTTCTACAAAATGATACCGTAGAGCATAATTATTAATTTATCTTCACAACTCAGGCTGGTCATATTATTTTGTGTGATCTTCAACTCGTTTTTCGATGGTGGGCTGTCAGGTCTTGCTGACCCAAGATATTCCTGTATGGCCTCCTTTGTCATTTTGTCATCTACCTGGTTTTGTTTGCTTGTTTTATTTATTTGTATATTCTATATCTTGTAGCCCCCTTTCTTGTTTTTAATCATTCAATTTGAAAAGGGACTCAGTACCCTAAACATAGGTGGTCAAGTGCCCATTTCAGATATTTTGGACTGTCTGAATCATCAGCACAGGCCTGGTGCAGACCTATGAAAACCTTGTAACTCTCTGGACCACATGATGAAAGCCAGGCAACATAACTCAAGCCTTCTCAGGAGAGATTAGGCAAGTGAATGTTGCTTGTTACTTTCTTCCTAAGATATCTCATCCTTGTTTGTTTCACCCTTCAAAGTCCATTTCAGTTAATGTACCTACCTCCACTCCATAAAGCAACAGCATTAGTACTCTGGTTTAATAACTTTGCCTCTTGGTAATAACGCCATTTAGCCCTTGAAAATATTTCTGTAGTTCTTTCTCAACACATCCCTTCTAAATTTATCTTTGAACAAACAGAACATTGTATTGGGTTTAAATGGCAAGGTTTTGGTAGCAGGGAGGGCTGCAGGGGTGGCTTCTGTGAGAAGACACCAGAAGCTGTCCCCATGTTGGACAGAGCCAACTTTAGCTGTCTTCAAAAGGGACACGCCACTTGCCAAAGTTTAGTCAATCAGCAATGCTCGTGAGACCTCTGTGATAACATATTTTATAGAGGGTAAAAAATGCTGCGCAACAGCAGCTGTGAAACAGGAATGAGAAAATGTGAGAAAAACAGACCTGGAGACATCAAAGCAAGAGAAGAAGGAGAAGGAGGAAGCGTTCCATGCAGCAGAGCAGAGATTCAACTGCAGTCCCTGGAGAAGACCAGAAGAACATGCTGAAGCAGGTTGCTCCCATTGAAAGGACCCATGTTGGAGCAGTTCATGAAGAACTGCAGCCTGGGGAAGGACCCATGTTGAAGAAGTTAATGAAGGACTGTCTCCCATGAGTGGAACCATATGCTGGAGCAGAGGAAGAGTATGAGGAGGAAGGACTGGCACAGATAATGCATGATGAACCGACCACAACCCCCATTCTTTGTCCCCCCACACCGTTCGTTAGGAGAAGGCAAAAGAGTCAGGAAGTAGAGTGGGAAGAAGTGGGGTGGGGAGAAGGTGGTTTTAGCTTTTCTCACTATCCTACTCTGTTATTAACTGGCATTAAATTAAATTAATTCCCCTCAAGTTGCATCTGTTTTGCCTGTGACAGTAACTGGTGAGTGATCTCCCTCTCCTTGTCTTGACTCATGAGCTTTTTCACATTATTTTCTCCCCCTGTTCTGCTGAGGAAGAGGAGGAGTGATAGAGTGGCTCTGTGGACACCTGCCAAAGTCAATACATCACAATCAGAAAAAAGGTGTTTATGTAACTTAACTATACATCTCCATTGATTACAATGCCATTAGACACATGGCCATATCAAAACTAAAGCTCAACTGGATAAATTCTCAGAAATTATCTTCAAAACTCAAGGCACATTGCTGTGTCTGCAAAATCTTTAACTGGTACATACTCAATTGTGTGCACTTTAGGTCTTTGATGTCTGAAAAAGGTACAAGTAAAATCTGAAGAGCTCCTTGTGGAAATCACTGAAATTAATTTGAAAATATTAATGCCATTCTCAGTATTAGGAAATATTCTTTATCTACTACTCTTTAAAAAAAAAAAGTTACCAATCAGTGTTAATATTGAGAGTTTATCTAAATTACCTTGCTGCTTTCTCTCTGATAGCAGGATTTTTTGTTGTTGTTCTGTCTCAATCATATTACCTGTTTATAAACTCATGGACAGTTGGTCCACAGTTTAGATGCAATGTTTGACTTGGGATGTTCGTCAAAACGTAATTACAGATATCCAGGAGTGAAAAGAGGGCAGCTCTACTGCTTATACTCTGTGCTTTCCACAAGCATGTTACTAATGCAAGAAAACAAGCTGAGTTTTAGGACTGTATATTGTGCATTCTGCTTCTTTCATTCCCTGCCTTAACTTTCTTCTCTGCCTGGTTCTTTATCCTTCCATCTCTACTTTCAGCTTAACTTTCTCCATTTTTTTTTTGTTATATTGATACTGTTCTTTTCTTAAACTTCACCTCTCTAGAGTAGCACTCAAAATACATTGAAAAAAAGACATCTTGTCTCCTTAGAGAACTAAAAAAGAGAATGTAAAATGCAGTTTGTTGAAAAAGGTTTATTATCAGGATGACAGCAAATAAAAGCTGTACTACTTCTGAGATGAGCATCCAATAAAGGTGTCAGTTGATTTTATTCCAGTATTTATGATGACAAAGTTTTTGTGTTGAGAGTTCTTTGCATTTCATACAAACACTTGTAGAAAGATTTGAGTAGCCATATGTTGTGGTTTTGTGTGGTGAGTTTTTTGGTAGTGAGGGAGGGGCTACGGTGATGGCTCCTGTAATTAACTGCTAGAACTTTCCCCAGCTGCAGGCTGGACCTGCCTCTGGACAAGGCCGAGCCAGTCAGCGCATCTGTGACTCCTCTGTGACTGATATACTTAAGAGGGGGCACAGCACAGGGAGCTGTGCCACGGCTCCAGGCGGGGCCTGGCCTGGCCAGTCTGTCCAGCTGCCTGCCCAGCCTTGGCTGCAACCTGATCTGCCACTGCAACCCCAGCCTCCGACACAGCCCTGGCCCAGCTGACCCAGCGCAGCCCCCACACGAGAGCCAGGAGTCTCTCAGGAGCCAACAAAAGACCCTGAAGCAGAGAGAGGAGCAGGATGTGAGAGAGACAAATACACAGACACAAAAGTCAGTGAAGATAAAGGAGAAGGAGGAGGTGCCGGAGCAGAGGTTCCCCTGCAGCCCATGGTGAAGAATTATGGTGAGGCACGTTGTGCCCACACAGTCCATGGAACTTGGTAGCTCAAGGAGATTTAACAGTGGAGCAGATACCACCCTGTATGCAGCCTGTGGAGCACCCCACACTGGTAGAGGTTGCTGCACCTGAAGGAGGCTGTGACTCCATGGAAGGGACTCATGCCAGAGCAGTTACTGGAGAACTGCAGCCCAAGGGAAGGACTCATGCTGAAGCAGTTTGTGAAGGACTCTCCCGTGAGAAGGACCCCACACTGGAGCAGGGAAGACTGTGAGGAGCCCTCCCCTGAAGAGGAAGAAACGGCAGAGACAACAACTGATGGACTGGCCACAACCCCCATTCCCTTGCCCCCCTGTGCTGCTGGAGAAGGTAGAGAAATCGGGAACAAAGCATTTGAGCTTGGGAAGAAGGGAGGGGTGAGGGAAAGGTGCCTTTCTAAGATGTAGTTCTCTTTCTCATTATCTTATTCTGGTTTTGATTGTTAACAAATTAAATCAGTTTTGTGTTTTCCCCAAGTCAAGACTGTTTCTTGCCCATGACGATAATTGGTGAGTGAACCCTCCCTGTCCTTTCCTCAGCCCACGAGGTTTTTAGCTTTCCTTCTCCCAATTCTCTGTCCTGGAGGAGAGAAGAAGAGGGTGCATGGTACTTTGTCACCAGGTGGCCTTAAAACCATGTTGCCATACTAAAGCATTTATTTGTTTTATATGTAAGTGGTAATTCTCTATTCATTTCGTGCTACCTTTTCCACCACGGTAAGAATTCCACAATATTAAAACAACAACAACATGAGAAATAGATTTCTTCGTTTCTTTTCATTCACAATCTTGGGTTCTCACCAAGTGCAATGAAAGTCAGAATACAAGTTGAGGATGTCGTTCTCCTACTATATTTTTTGCATTTCTGTTTTTATTGAATTTGCTGGTTTACCGTAATTCAGTCTTTGTTACATGAGAGCAGGTTTTTTTAAAAAAAATTGAATAGGGATAGGTAAATTCTATGCTTATCACTTTTCTTCCATTTTTTTTTTCCCTCCAGCATTGAGTTCCTTTATTATATGTGCACCATTCCTAGTCAAAATCTAACTTATGCCTTAAATTTCCTCTGAGTTTAGAGCTGCCTTTAACTTTTAAGCAGTCCTGACTGAAAGTTTTAATGACCTCTCCAGTGCAAATCTTAAAAGTCTACCTAACATTTGCATTGACTTTGGCTGTTTTCTTTGCAACATTTTTGATGTTTATGCAGCAGCAGTAGAATATAGTATTTCAAGTATAGCATTTAAAAACAGTGCAATTCAAGTGGGTTGCCTTCACTCAAAACAACCAAATTATTTGTGGCTAATATGTATTTCTAATTGCATGTTGACTCATGAGATTATTGCTTAGGAATTTTTTTACCTTGGAAATAACTGGTGATTTGATCATGTCACTATAACATCTACTTCCCAGTTTTTCTGTGTTTCAGATGACATTTACTAGCTGCAGTTTAGTTAGATATCTAGATACAACTGCATTTCACTGATTGTAACCTGGATAGAAGAAGGAAGTGTCAATTAAAGTGTGTTGGTTTTATTAATTTGTTTGCTTTGTAACAGCAATGCCTGAGTTCTTTCTATTTCAGGTACTTTAAAGTTACAATATGTTTCTTGTCTTAAAGAGGTTATATTCTAAATGAGAGGTACAGAAAATGAGAAAAATGCATACAGTATGCATCTCCAGGGTGAGTGGAGAAACTACAAACTCCATTTTCATAATATTTTAAAATTAGGATGGATTGTTAATAGTGCAACATCTTAAGTGAAGGGAAGGGAAATTATTATTTTAGTGTTTCTCAGTCTTTAACGTATTTTACATTTTAGCATTTGATTGCTATCTCTAAATATTATAGCAATATAACAAAAAAAAGATATTTACTTAATTTTTCAAATTTATTTAAATGTCAGCTACTTTACTCCTCTGAAAAGCCTGCTACAGAAGTCTTCCTGCTTTCTCAGTGTCCTTTTTGGTCGTTTGTTCATCATTACAATAGTTGTTTGGTTTGTACTTTCTTTTGCTATTCCTTTATTTGAAAGATTACACCTGTAACCTGTTTAGTGGAAGATTAGATTACACAAACAAGATGTTCAGGAGCCAACAAAAAAATGGAAAATGTACTTAGGCTGCAGTTAAGCGAACTGGACATACATGAGTCCTTGGGACCAGAGAGGATGTGTTCAAGAGGCAATGGCTGAGGGAGCTTGACAGTGTCACTGAAATGCTGTTCTCTCTTATCTTTAACAAATCATGATAATTGCAGGAGTTTTCTGAAGATTGGAAAAGTCAATTTCCATGTCCATCCTCAAGAAGGAAGACGAGGGCAACTATAGTCCGGTTTGCCTCACCAAGAAGATTATGGAGGAAGTTTGCCACATGCCACACACTGGATCAGTACATACAGTGAGGATAATAAAAAATTTGAACAGGCTGCCAACAGAGGAACTTCCACAAGTGCCAGTACTTAAAAACTGACTGGTTATAACTCTCAGCAGACTACTCTAACTGTGGATTTGGTCCTGTTTTGAGCAGGGGGAGTTGTATCAGATGCTGGAAGGTCTTTTCCAAATTAAATTATATTCTAGGATTGTAATGGCAACAGTAAAAATAAACAGTGTTGTCTGTGCTTGTCCAGCCACATCTGTCTAAAACAACATAGAGCAAACACTATTAAAAACAACAACAACAAAAATGAAAAACAAAACCCCAGAAAATTCAGAACACCCTTCACTTAATTTTATCCTGTTGAACAAAATTCTAGTTTATTCAGAACATAATTTTTTCAAGTCTACATAATTCAACAGCTGGTTTTGCCAGTCTTTGAGATTTGGTCTTCTGACTGCAGACCACACTGAAGTAGAAAATCAAATGTAAAGTTGTCTGAAGGTTTATTATAAAACCTAAAAAATATTTTGGCTATTATTTCATGGTCTATTTTCTTATTAAGGTATTTTTCCAGCTCCAGAAGGACTTAGATATACTGTAGAACTGAAATGACAAATGTGACAGTGAATTTACTACTGAAAGGTGGGCATACAAATACGAACAGGTGTCTTTAAAAATACGGGGAAAATTAACTAAACTAATAAAAAAAACCCCTTACAGTTTCCTCTGTCTCTTCTACAGTTGGTAAACTATGCAGTTTACCAAAGTATTCACAATAGGCAAAAAAAATATACAGGTAAAAAATGTGTATTTTATACAATCTATATTGAACAGGGAAAATTATACAATTGTGGAATATTTCTATGTGTTTAACAGGAATTTTTTTTTGTCAGTTTATGTAGTTTCACACGTTGCATTTTTTTACTTTTTTTTACCTCATCTGCACTGAAGAAGTGAAAAGCAAAAATGGGCCAAGTAACCATCATGAAGGAACAACAAAATTCTCATTATTACTGAAAATTTTTTTTTTTTTTTTAAATTTCAGTAATGTATAGGGCTGTAAAATTGGACACAAATTAGAAGGTTATTATCCCTCCAGTTTTCTTTTTGATGGAAGGCACCTTGAGGCAAATCTTCCATCACTGGAACACTGTAAATCCAGATGGACAGAAGGATTGAAGTTTAATATTATTCCCTCTGTACTTGATATACCCATAAAGCAAATATCTTGGTGATTTAGACAAAAAGTGCCAGATGTATAATATGTTTTACAGTGGCACTTCCATCACTGGAACACTGTAAATCCAGATGGACAGAAGGATTGAAGTTTAATATTATTCCCTCTGTACTTGATATACCCATAAAGCAAATATCTTGGTGATTTAGACAAAAATGGCATCAGACCACAACTACCAGGAGTGCATAAAGTGCCAGATGTATAATATGTTTAACAGTGGCAAAAAGCCTGGAACACAACCGACTGGAGTCAGTTGCCAAGTCAGAAATTACTGGGGACTTTGCTGGCATTTGGGAACCTGAGTATATGAAGACAAGGGAGGGTCATTAAAAGTGGCAGTTCTTAGAAGACAGGAGAGTAGAAACAAAGTCTTAAGAATGAAAAATGCTGAAAGAAGAGGAGAAAGATTTATACGTTTATTACAGCTACTAATCTGAAACCAAGCAGACTCTGTTTCACTGCAAACTACCTAGATCAATCTGTTACTGCTTGTTAAATGGAGTTATTTACTCATTTACTACAATTATTGAGGCAATTTTAATATTGTAATTAAGCTTTCTGTCAGTGTTTACTTTTTAGTATTTGAACAATATCTTTGGCTTTGCAGTTTTCCGTATTGCACCTATTTTTTTCTTTTTCTTGCTTATTGTGGGAGTTGGAATATCTAATATCCAACTTTTCTATAAAACAGAAAAAGAATAGTCTCTATGTGCATATTTACTTAGAGCAGAAGGAACTTTGTAAGGTCCAAGTTGCCAAGATGACCTTATGGTATTGCTCTACACCAGAAAGTTAATTTATGGGTTCAGAAATACACTGTCTGTTTTTTCAGTTTTCCTGTCAGGGAACCATAGTCTGGCTCTGAATTTAGTACCTCAGCAGAGAAATCAGGGCACAAGCAGGGAAGGGGTCACCCTTAGTGTGCAGCCTTACATAGAGTTCAAATGCAAAACAACTTTCTAACCTGGAAACTCAAAAGTATTTTCTGTATTTTAATCTAAACTCTACTGGACTGGATTTTTATTTGCATGCATTAAATCACAGGCTATAGCTAAGACCAGAATCTCAATGAAGAATAACTATTTTAAGCTCTAAATACAACCGAAAACCAAGCATACTTTCATGTATACTGGCTGCTTTAATACCAGATAATCTTATAGAATTTAAAAAATTATAATGTCATTATAATTTGTATACTCATAATTGTAAGTAATTAAGATATTTTTTAGTTCATTCAAAGGAACAGTTCATAGGAAGTCAGTGTTCAGTATTATTCCACTATAAGTTTCTGAGAGACTCTGTATGACAGACTTACCAGAATATCATGATCTTAAGCTAAAAATGACCCTAAGCCCAGTGCAGCTCTACAGCATGTAATTTCAGAAACTTTCATTCTCCTCACATATGAACAGCATCACAGCAGGGAGAAATATTTGGCACACTCATGACAAAAAGTTTTCTAGTTCAGTGCTACTTGAACTTTTGAACTGGGGTACAAAAAACCCCACCTTCAAAGGCCCAGCCTTCAAATATCACCTTCTGTAGTGACTCACGTTTGTGATGTTTAAAGAAAGAGGCAAGCAGGCATAAGGGGCCACAGTAAACACTGTTTCAGGAAATAAGCACACTCAAAACATTTACTTTTCTGTTTTCAGTGTCTTGTGCTTATGTCCTACCTATGTGCAGGTATCTTGCGATTCCCAGCAATCAAGATAACGTCACAGAGCTGCTGTTGTTTCAGGTAGCTCTCCATCTTTCTGAAGGTTTGCTCCGCGTGGTGAACAGCCTGGTAGAACTCCTCGGAGCTACACGAATCCATGTCGCAGTGGGGTGGCAAGGGGTGGCTGGCTCCTGACAGTCTGTAAATCACAAGAGAAACTCCACGTTGATAAGATGGAAGCTGTTGTCTAGACTTCATCACAGGCTTCTAGAATCTGACATAAGCAATCAATGCATCCTTCCCAGTCCTGATCGCTAGAAGTACAAGATGGAAAAATCTTACTGCATTGGGAGGGACTATTAAAGTTGTAAGCCTTTTAACACTGAAATGATTTTTTTTTTTTTTTTTTAGCACAGACACTGAAGTAATCCATTTCTTTCTTCTTCCATAAAGTCATTAAAATATAAATATGAACAACAAACATAAATTCAATATATTCCTGTTAAGGTTAATAGTATAGCTATGTCTTCATTAAAGTATGACTCGGGTCTTTAATTTTTTTAGCATTTTACAGCAAGATTATTTTGCAGAATCAAACAAACTATTTATTTTTCTTAAATATTAATATGAACACACAAAAATTAAGAAATAATGGAAAAAGCAATTCTATCTTTCCCTTGATTCTAAGAGTGCCTACTGTAGTTCACTTCTTCAAATTCATATTCATTTTACACCACTTGGGGAAAAGAAAAAAAAAAAAAAAAACCTCTAATTGCCTTAATTTGCAATGAATTGGGAATATTCCCACAACGATAAATTTCATACCCACTTTTTAACTAAAAATTTTGTTAATATAAAGAGAATTTATCCTACAAAGATAATGGTGTCTACAATTCAAAAAAATCAGAAAAAATATAGAAACAGGAGAAAAATGCATTTTTCAATATATATAGCCATATATTCTTAGTTCAGATTTATTCTGTTCTGTATTTCTAGTTCAGACCTTTACTGAAAATAAGAAAATGTGTCAGCAAGTACTAATCCTTGAGGAAACTAATACTAGTGATTCCAAATAATTCACAACACAGACGATACCCTCTTCTTTTACAAATATCTGATGAGGTTGTTTCAAATGAAAGCTATAAGATTTTATACATCTTGTGGTGCTGAAAATGAAGGATTTCATAGATGAAGCTGATTGCGTTTTTACTTCAACTAGATATACACAAAACAGCCTACACAATCAATAGAAGAGCATCAGAGGACATATTTTAGTCCAACAGATCAAGTGAAATTATCAATTAATTCAAAGCAATCTCATTTTATAAATATTCTATTGAAAGATACATATTATGGAGCACGTAAGTAATTTTGATAATTTACAGTTTCATTATATATGGTTGGAATTCATTAGGTGCTACATTCTAAGAATTATATTAATAGACCTGCAAGATAACACAATCTGCACTCCTTCTGCTGGAAAAAATTGAAAAGTGCATAAAGGTAACAATAAAAAAAATCACTTACTAAAATGAAATATAGTTATCTTAAAAAAGGAAAAAACTTTAGTATTTTTATTGACCCTTGGGAGACTATAATATAGTTCAGAAAAACAGTGTTTCCTTTTGATATATACTAGTGATTTAATTTTGAATTAGTTTTTGTCCAAAAAGTGTTCCACATACTCTCCTGCAGTCATTGCACAAGGGTCCACAGGGGAAAGGAGAAGAGGCTGGTCCATCCTTCTGTCACAGTAATTGCTAGGCTTCACAGCACTGCTTTAAAGTAGTTGGAAGCCTGCATAATTGAAGGTGGCCTGCAGACAATTTTACAGAGAACGAACCGAGTTACCTTCATATCTCACTCCACCATCTATACTGTGCTATATACAGGGACTAGCTTACTACAATGAGTTACCTTTTAAAATTATTACCCACAGTAACTTCACTTGTGCAGCACTAAATTGGATCCCAAGAAACCATCAGCTGGCTTACGTTAATCAATATTGCCATTTGTATGCTGGTAAAGTTACAATATATGTGAGCCTGCCTATATGAAACTGAACTGGCAAAATTTTATTAGCCATAAGTCCTCAACAGAAACAGTTATGAATTGGTGATTTTAGAAAGGAACATTTCCTTAATTCTGTTTTATTCAATCTTGCTATACAGTCAAGCAGCTTATGCTAGCTACCTCTTGCAAACTCCTCCTAAAGGATAAAACAAACATGTTCATTCTGTGAGTGACATAATCTGCTTGTGTGTTCCTAATCAACCTTGACTGCCAACCATGTTGATCAGAAATCAAAGTTCATTTTCATATCTTTGGATGATCAACAAATACTTTCACATAAAGTTGTAATGACTGAGCTAAGCTCATTAGTATGGGTAGTGGGTAGATATGTAGATATTTTACCTTTTTCTTCCCTTTTTTCTCCCTCAGTTTGACTATAGCCCTACAAAGACTTCTTCAGTTTTACTGATGAAGAATTACAATGACAAGTCATTTACAAGAAATAAATCAGTAGCTAATAAACAAGGTTGCTAGGGTTAAACAGATACATTTCTTCCCTTCCTCTGGGGAATTCAGAAGTGACAACAACAGCAATCCTGAATGAGTTCATATTGTTTATTAATTCAGAAAAGTAGATCTAAGTCAGTTTACATTTGAACAGATAAGGTACTAATCCTGCCTCTTCTTGGCTATTCAAAACATCCTGCACTACTTGGGTCAGGGGAAGAAAAAAAAAAAAAATACCCTGACTGAATTTATGCTAGTCCTATAAAGTTAGAGTGGGTTGAAATGAGCTTAGTCTATTTTGTTCTTGAATGACTAGGTAGTGTGTGCACCAAATTTGCCCTCCTTCCTGCTTGCCATTTATAAACACTTTCCACCCTCAAACTCATCAGTATTACTGCCATTTAGCAAGTCACTAAATAACTACTCAAACACAAGTCCTGAAGGCACAACACATTTTAAATTATTATCCTGAAAACTGGCAAGTAATAAGCTTAGTTGAAGACAATAAATTAATATTTTATTTATTTTCTAAGAAAGCCCAGATAAAAAGTCTGCTACTTATCCTATTCAGGAGCTACCTCTTTTCATTACAGATGTGCTGTCTGCATAATTGAAGCTTTAAATTCAGTCAGTAGCTTGTTAAAATAGGAATTAGTTAAAAGAGCTTTAGCCAACAAATGCCAGTTATTTTCTACCACTTCATGAAAGGCATGTATAGGTACTTCTGACCAAACAGCAAAACAAAACCAACACTTTCCTCTTGCATATATTGTTTTTTTTGTTTAGGTGCAGGCAACCCCAACCACATACGCAATGAAACTCTTGTTGAGTGCATTCGGCAGGAACTCCAGCATCAATTCAGCTGGAGATTTCCTGAGTCAAAACCCTTTTTAGCACTGGTGTGCCACAGAACCCTCTGATCAGCGAACAGGACAGACTCCAGATGGGCTTTTTCCATAATCTTTCTCAGTTGGCAAGTGTAAAACTTCAACTTAGTGTGGGAATTCCAAACATTCAGGGGTTGCGCAATCTAGAACACTTTTTATCTTTAAATGACTTAGTTAATAGTACAGAAGGAAACCAAACTTTTCACAAGATTACGTCAGTGATACCGAAGGGTGATACTACAGGATGAGAAAAATAAAAGGCTCACAAAAATTATCAACATTGCAAAAACCCAATAATCTCAAATGTTTCTTTATGTAATGGCAAGCCAGAGGGCATATTGCATTAAAAAAAAATCCACCCCAGCAACTTTGCACAGACCAATTTTCAGTGTTAAGAATACCACTGTCCTCAAAAGAGAAATGTTTTAAGAAGAGCCCAAAAGTGTTGATGAGAAAATTCAGCCTTTGAGCCTTTAAACCAGTGTAAATAGAAATAAAAGCTTAACTCTGAGGATATATAACATCTGACTCCCCAGTGTTCCTCTTTTCCTAGATAAAACACTTTGATTTGAATAAGGGTGCTATTCTCAAATCACCTTTTACCTTCTCGAACTTCTTTGAAAAAAAAAGAGGTAAAACAGCAGTAAAGTCCCAGTAAAGTTAGGTGTACCGACTCTTCCCTCAATTTAACAGCTCTTTAAGTAACCACTTATGGTAGCCCACTGTGAGCAAGAAGGAAAAGGCGCTCCAGCCAAAGGTCTCATCGGGACACCTTTAAGACCTTTGTCCTTTTTGTCCGAGACTAAATTTATTCAAGTATGTATTGAGTTTGTGTGGCAAGACAAACACAGATTAATCCTCAGAAGATATTTTGGACAGACTAGCTAGTACCCAACAATTATGCAGATATCTAATCTGCTGTCCCCAGTACCTTGTACAGTCATTCACTCTTACAAACAGTAAGACCATAATACTCAGACTTTATTTTTGCTCACTGACTTTACACACAAATAAGCCACAACATAAAGAACAGAGAAATGAAAACCACCTGTATCTTTCTTGTTAGGAGATGAAAAAGTAATTAGTAAAACTGCCACTCCTGAGCTGCAAAGGTTTGAAAACAGTAATAGCAAACATCAGCAGTTAAAACCATATCCTGAATAAATTTCAAAAGGGAAAAAAAAGTTACTTTGAAATAGAGGTGAGAGAATTCATGTGGCTTGGAACTATACTTCATCTCTCTGAGTAAATAGAAGTTTAGATTTAGAAATGGTTTCTATTTTGGAAATAATAGTCATAGAGGTGCAGAAAACAGCAGAATCGTATCACTGTATAAAGCACAGTGCTTTATAGAGTATTTGGGTATTTTACATACTCCATTGGAATATATTTCTCATAACTTCTACTGAAGCCCTGGCCTCAAGTAAAGAACACTTTAATCAGAAAACGTAATACAATTTCACTTTTACTGGAATAGCAAATCCTGCTGTATTTAACTTTTTTTCACTTTTCACTTATGCAGGACTGATCATGCAAACTTATCCAAAACCACTTCAGTGTAATTTAGTGTATATTACTGGGAACATATCTAAAGCACATAGTCAAGAAACAAAACATGTCCAGTTCTTCAATGAAAAAAACTATTCTTTTGCTGTTCATAACTTGCAAAATCATATAAGAAATGTTTCAATTGTAAGACTGAAAAATGTCTTTACACAATTTGTTCTTTAAAAATTGCTCATTGAATGCTTAGAAATCAATAAACTCTAAAATTCCTTCTAAAGATGGACTGTAAAAAGTCATGGCTCTCATTAGTGATCACTTGCAAAAATGCAAGAGAGAGAGTTTTACAAAGACTTTAAACCATTTTCTTACACAACCAGCAGGGCTGAAGTTCAGTTTGTGATCAAAAGGTATGTTTTTCACACTGCTGCCAGCAATTTTATCTGCAACTAAAAGCTCTACCCTGAGTTTCAGCAGGCTGTTATAAATTTATTTTATATAAGACAAAGTTAGGTAGAAGTGCCAGATAAGAAAATAATCCTAATATCAAACAGGACTTTTTAGTTACATCAGTTCAGCTCAGAGGTGTATTTATGCTGTCTAAGAGATTCCTCTTCTATGTAAAAAAAAATAAATATTTTAAAATGGAGTCCAGTGCAGATTATAACAATGTTGTTCTTGTTCTACAGATAAATCTGCATAATGTATAATTTACAATCGTGTATCCTCCTTAAGGCAATTTGGGGATTAAACTGCTTGCAGTGTAGCTTATTCATTGGATGCCATAAGGCAAAATTCAGACATTAGAACATCTGTGTGCCTAGCAAAAATATGCATTATTCCATTGTTGTTCTGTGTACCTGTGCATCTTAAGAATATTAGAGCCTCCATTAACAAAATATTATCTACCAGTTTATCATGTGACCTCAGACAAATTGAGCAGCCCTTCAGAAACAGGACAATAAGAAGGGACCACTGTGCTATATTAAAATGCTTTTACAGAGAAGATTTTTTTTTCTTTAGTAGTTGACAGAAGAAAACGTAGTAGGGTGGGAGAAGGAAGAGTTTGTTCAGACCATGATTTTTCCATGTTACTACTAAAACATTGTTGTGGTTTAGGCCCAGCTGCCACACGCACCACGCAGCCTCTCACTCACTCTCCCACCTCGCCCCCCCCCCCCCCCCCCCCCACCGACCCCAGACAAGGAGGAGAATCAGAAGACAAAAGGGTAAAATCTCATGGGTTGAGACAAGGGAGGGATCACTCACCAATTACTGCTATGGGCAAAACAGACCTGACTTGCGGAAAAAATCAATTTAATTTGTTACCAATCAAATCAGAGTAAGATAATGAGCAACATAACCAAATATTAAAAAAATCTTCCCCCCCAGCCCTCCCTTCTTCCCAGGCTTAAAGACTTCACTCACGAAGTCTCTACTTCCTCCCCACAGCAGCACAGGGGGACAGGGAATGGGGGTTCATCACGTATTGTTTCTGCTGCTCCTTCCTCCATTAACTTCTCTGACATGATTCCTTCCAGCAGTTCTTCACAAACTGCTCTAGCATGGGTTCCCTCTGCAGGGTGCAGTCTTTCAGAAACAGACTGCTCCAACACAGGCTTCCTGTGGGGTCACAGCCTCCTTCAAGTTCAGGCACATGCTCTGGTGTCAGGTCCTCCCTGGGCTGCTCCACCACCGACCTCCATGGGCTGCAGGGGCACAGCTGCCATCTCACCAAAGGCTGCAGGGGAACCTCTGCTCCAGTGCACCTCCTCCCCATCCTTTCTTCACTGACCTTGGTTTCTGTGTAGCTGTTTCTCTCACATCCCACTCCTCTCTCCACTGCAGGTTCCCTGCAGGTGTATTTTCTCTTTCCTTTTTTAGGTGCTACCACTATCATTGATTGGCTTGGCCTGGCCCAGAGGTGGGTCTGACTTGGAGCCAGGGAAGCTTCCAGCAGCTTCTCACAGGAGCCACCCCTGTAGCCCCTCCCTCCATATGAAAACTCCACCACACAAACACAATGCAAACATACAAAGCAAAATTTTTGTTTTGGTTCACTTCAAAATAGTTGGAATTTTTCTTATCTATTACCCTTGACCAGTTCATTATCTAACCTAAGCCACAAGCATAGACCTATCTAATGTCAGTGGTGAGAAACCAATATATGCAAGAATTCCATAGGCTCCTGAAATACGTGGGCTTTAGTTATTCAGTCCTTTTTAAAATTTATTATTTTTGCTTTTTTTTCTAACATTAAAAGGTTAAAGAAAATTAATTCAATTAGTGAACGGGTTAGTGAAAAATGTCATGATTTCGTAAGAAAATCATTACTGAATTCAGTTAAATTATTGACAAATGTTTTATCTTCCTGTCGTGGGTTAAAGTTAACTTAAA
>NW_010112492.1:0-35802 GCF_000699245.1 Pterocles gutturalis | reverse complement strand
GCATGGGAAGCGGGCGCTGGTGCCCGTTGCCAGCCGCAGGCCTCCTTCGCGGGGAGATGCCCTCTGTTCGCCTGCCTCGGGACCCGGCTGGCGAGGGGCCCAGGGCTGCCTCCCTGGAGGGCTGGGCAGAGCCCTGCTGGGCTCCGCGGCCGGCTTCCACGCTGTCGAGCCTTTGTGGTCTCTGCTGTGCCTTCTCCATACTGGTCCCATGCTGTTGTGCGAGGACAAGGGTCTGGATAGGGACGTTTTGCTTGTTTGTTGGTGGTATTTGCAATTTCACCCTTAGCCAGTGGTGAGTGAGAGTGTTGGGGTTTGTGCAGGGACCCCTGAGCTGTGCCCTCCTGGGCATGGGGTTCAGAGGTGCTTCAGAGGTGCTGTGGTGCTTGTTCAAGGCGAGGGATATTTTTCCAGAGTTCCTGTTCATACTTGCACTCCTGGTTCTTGGTTGGTGGTGTTACATACAGAGATGTCCAGTCAACAGGAGTTTCACCATCCGCCTTGGTTTCTCTGATGCCTCATGGGAATGTACATTGTTTCAAGCCTCTCCAGTATTATATCGGGGAAACAGAAGTGCCTCTGATGTTCTGAGTAGGCTCAAATTATTCAAATTGTGGTTTGAATAAAGTTGTATATATTTGCTCTACATGTGCTGGAGATAGTCCATCCCTGTTCAAAAACACGTTCTGTCTTGGCTTTGTAGTGACTGACATTGCAAAGTTCTGTAAGCCCAAATTTGAGGATTTGGCTGGATTGCTGGTCCTTATGTCCAGCTTTAGAGAATAAACAGCATAAACACAGTGAATCAGCAGGACTTGATCACTGCATCCTCCAGGATCACAGGAGCTGCTCTGAGCTCCACCAAGAGATGAAAGAGAAGACCTCAGCTCTACGTATTATCTATGCATTAGCTCTACTTACTTGTAAATACAGTATGTTACATTTACTTGTTTGCAAGGTCCATAGATGCTTAACAGTATGCATAGCCCAGATGCATAGACATGACTGAAACAGTGGTTAGCTGGGAATCACAGAACCAACATTATTTCAGAAAGCTGCAACAGATGGGGAGAAAATCCAGAAGACTGTCTGTGGGAGATAACAAAACATGAAGTTTTATTGGAAGGAAATTCTTTTACAATTTGCCACCCATCCATGAGCAACTTTGTATGACTCAGAGTAAAGATATACTTTAATTTCATTTTCGTGGAGGGGCCAAATGTTCAATTGCCACCAGCCTCATAGCAGAACTAGCAAAACTGAACACACATGCAGTTAACTGCTTTACTGCAGAGTCAGCCCATCATAGTTTAAAACCCAAAGAGGGGTCTTCCAGGGAGGGGTGTTCAAGAGAGGTGTTCCAGGCAGACTTTCGACTGTAGTCTTTCATATCACAGGATGAGTTCTGGGCACAATAACTTCCAACTAGTGGATAATGATGAGCTGATGGAGTACTGTGTTTCAGATTGCACTTGGTGTTTCTGTCCTTGGCTGAAGTCAGTCCTGTTCCAGCAGCTTTTGAAAAGATTCTCCAGAAAAACCTAGACAAAAATCCCTATCTTAGAAATGTCAGTGAAAGTTTCCATTACTTGATTTACTTTGTTCCATTTCCCATAAAAACAAACAGACAAAAAAGACAATCCAAAAGATAAAACTTTTGACTATGTAGAAATGTTAAATTACTGTTCCAGTCTACAAACAATTATGCAAATATTCAAGTTAGGCTGCCCAGAACTGTTCATCTTTTTTTCAGAAAGGAATATTTCATTTTCTTAGTGATACCATCTGGCAATCAGGTAACCTCTTAGAGTTTGGTGTTCCTCAAGTTTGTGTAAACGTAAGTTATTTAATTATACATGTAAATATTTTTGAAAATTCAATAGATGACTTTTTTTTGCAAAACTTAAACCTAAGCCTAGAACTCTGTAACAGTCACTAAAAATTTTAACACCCTTAGGAGCTAACACTCAACAGTTCTCCTCTTTATTATTCCCATGTCCCCAGCTATATGGTGAGGCATGTTGCTAGAAATAGTATCGTTGGATGGAAGCTTCATGTTGGCTGATAGGTTGACCACTTTTCTTGTTCTGATTCATCACATAGCTGTTGTCTATCAAATGGGTAGGGAGCTAAGTCATAATTGCTTTTCTGTGGGTAAGTATATTAATTTGGTTCTCTGTCCACTTACCGACTTTTACAAATCCCAAAATAACTTTGTAACTTTGAGATACATTTTTAAAATTTGCCTAAAATTTGTCAGTGACTTCTTGTTCATTTTTGGAGTGGAATAGATGGACCAATAGCACAACCACATAAACTTCCTTTCTCTAGAAAAGTGAGATAACAAAATATAGTTTGATATGCTTTATTATCCATTCTATACTTCATACTGCTATTCATGGAAGACTCCATGATACACACGTACCCAAATGCTGGGGTAATTATTGAGTACAGCTGTCCCATATGCAACTATCAATGCATTTCTCCACATTAAATTTCTGATAAAGTTGCAATTGTGAGTTTGTTTAGAAGATGTATTTTGAAATCCTTCATTATATAGTTTCCAGTTTAGGACTTGAACTGTCTGTCATTTACTTTGCTGAAATCATGTAATATACTATATATAGTATAGGAAAAAAAAATTATTAAAATAAGGTGAATTCCCAACACGGTGTTTAATAGGAGAGATTTCCTTTAGAAACTCGTTTTTGGTTTTACAAGTAATTTTTTACAGAATTATGTTCTCTTTATAAGCTGAAACGCTGTTAAGAAGTATCTGTCTTCTCTAATCAACAGTGTTTGTTTTTGATAAGCAAACTTTCATTGAGGTGAGCCATTCATCAACTCATGTGAACATTATTGTAGCATTGGCATTCAGAAAGAACAACAAATCTGTAACACTAATCTCAGCCCTGTAGTAATTGCAGCTCTGCTGCTCGTTTGCTTCCATTTTAACACCTCATCAGACTCAAAATTAAAATAAGAGCACATACACTAGAAATGCTACAGAACATGATTCATTTCTTTAAAAATAATGTTTGTGTCATCTCCTTGATATTGACATATTCAGTGCAAAGACTGAATTTGTCAGTGACAGTTTCATTCATGAGGTGGGTAGTTGCATCCCAGTCCAGCAAGGTGTTCTGCGTCAGCAAATCACAATATTTGCACAATTATAACCATTTCCAGTTCAACTTGCAAGATCAGTCATTGACACAGACCCAGACTACATGTGGCAGGGGGGCAGTATGTGTAGAAGGATGCTATGCACTCCTTTGTCCTTCACAAAGACAGGACTGATGCCAGGATCTGATCTTGTCCCTTTCTGTACCTTTCACAACACTTGTTCCCCGCTGAAATGAGATAAAGCAATGCCCTTGCTCCTAGAGCATGCCTTTGCTTCACCTGTAGTAGATGATGGGAGGTTTCCTTCATGTTAGTCTTTAATTTTTTTCAGCCTCCATTCTCCATAAATGCCAGAAGGTGGGCTCAAATGCAGTTTTAAAAACCAAAGGAAAAGACATGTGTCCATGTTCCTATGAGTGCAACAAACAGATGGAGGAGAAAAAAAACTAACAAATAATTGCTTAAAGGTTTAGCTCAGTTTTTATTGCAGTTGTCAAATAAATTGTAGCAATACTACTTCTATTTTTTGGGTAAAAATATTATGTAGGTATTCAACTGAGAAAGCTTGAAAAAGCATGTTTTACAAAAAAGACTCGGCTATAAATAATGGAACTACTGAAGTGAATAGGGACTGCTTTGTACAGGCTTATATTTACACAAAATCTTAGAAAAAGGTGGTTTTTTAATAGTGAAATGATGTAAATCAGGACTGAACCATGTTTGGAAGAGTTGGAGAATTTTCGTTTATTTGCCAGAGTGGCATCAAAATACTGCTTGCTTTACCATGTCCATATGAGTACTCCTGTTGTGTTTAATTAGACTATTCTCATGAGTAAGGATAATGTGATTTGTTCCTGTGCCAGGCTCAGGAAGTGCTATTAGCCCCTTTCTCTTGAAAACCAGGATTTCTTTTAAGTTTAAAATAAAATGCTAGAAAATACAAACTGAAAGGCCATCACAGCATTGAAACTCATCCTGCTGTGCATATGTATTGCACGAAATTCACTGTTTTTAAATTTCCACACAAAATATTAAAGCATAAATTAAAAAACTTGAAGTTATAATGTTCTTGCTACTCTAACTGTAAATTATTTCTTCCTGCTTTTTCTCTAGTTCCTCTTCTTTAATCTTGAAAGAGAAAAAACATGAAAAAAATACCTTGTGTATATTTCCAGAGGCATGTTTTGTTATACCTTGTGCAATTTAACAAACACTGTAACAGACCTTCCAAGTCAGATTATAAACATTTCAATCACAGTGAAGCAGATGAAGCCAGTATGACTTCACTAAGTTATGCTGATTTTTATTGCAACAGGTTCTCCAAATAATTCAGTTGTAATTTTAAAAAGATGCAGTTAATATCTACATGAAATTTATATTATTCAAAATTAAATTTCTCACTGCTTTTTACACTCTGAGCAGTAAAAATAAAATAGACATCATGTTTGTTCTCATGGTTGTAAATGCTACTGGGAATAATTAATTAAATGTAAGATTTTACAGTAAAAAGAGGTAATGGTCTGAGAAATAGTTAAACAGTAACCAGATCCACTTAAAATATGACTCTTCAATGAAAATATGTTTTCAATTTGTCTGTTTTTTTGCTTAATTGCTTTCATTATGGTATAATCATAGTAAAAGATGCATGGATGTAAATAGCAGCATTCATGACATTACAGAAAACATACAGCACAATTTTTTATGGTAATACATATCTCTTATGTTCTTAGCTTTGGAAGGCTTTATTCTGTGATTGATTCACAAGTGTTGCTTTAAAAACCATGAGTTTGAGCTGCTTAATCAATTCAGCCATTTTATTCTCATCTTTTTTATTTTTTGCAAACTTAACCATGAAAGCCTTTACTGAAATTAATACAGTAATTTTTAATATTGAGGTTATTATTAGGTCAGTTATTAGGAAGGTCAGTTATTAATATCGACCTCTTTGTTGGTTCTCTCCATAACTGATTTTTCATTTCATTGTTATTGATATCTCATCTCCTTGATCTGTAGATGCTTCATGTTGTTGGCGCTTGCACAATGGCAATTTGGTAACATGAGGACCCGTAAAGATCTGTTTTCTAGATAATAGTAAGGATCTGAAGAAAAATCATGTTAGTCTCTCCTCTCCCTATATTCTCTACTTTTTGTTAAGCACTCCATTTTCATACAGTGTGTCAACTTTAAGAATTATTCTCTGACATTCGTGACAGTATAGACAATTCACAAAGAAATCAGTCCATACTGCCATTGTTGGTCCAAGGCACTTTTTAGAATTAAATTTCCTTGTACTCTTTTTACCAAAAAATATATTTTTTTACAAATTCCAAACTCTAATTGGGTTTAAAAAAATGTAGCTCTTACAAAAGTAATTCAAGTGTCTTAAAAATGATACAACAAGCAAATATTGATTTAAGTTCCATATCTATAAGCTAAATTATTGTTACTTCTGACATTTTTCTTTCAATGTTTTTCCAGACAATAGCTTATGATGGAGATGAACTTTTGCTGGAAACATTCTCTGCTATAATACTACAAACTATCATTGTTATTATACATGCCTATGCTGAAGAAAAAGACCTAATTCATTGGAAAATGGTGTTTATTTTATATGCTTCTGCATGTTTATACTTGAACTACTTGGAACTAAATAAATGACAGAAAGGATGCTGGTCACACACCTTTGTCTATATAGCGCAGTTTGAACAACAAGAGTAGACAAAAAGGATCACAAGGTTTCATGTCTCATTAGAAGCATTTTCCCAAACATATACCATTAAATTATAACCTTAAGGACTTAACATTTATAGCGCATTAATGAATCGATGAAAGGTTTAAAACTGATAGGCTAGTTTATGTCAGCAAAGTATATGTGTTTGATGACCTAATTTTATTATCAGGGAACACTGAACAATTTACAGAAATATCACCAATATTATCAGCAGAAACCTACAGTAACTATGAGTATTATTTGACGTTATTTCCCACTCTACTCAGCGCTTATCAGGCTGCACCCAGAGTACTGTCTCCAGTTCTAGTCCCCACAATTCAAGAAGGATGTGGTCAGACTGGAGAGGGTCCAAAGGAGGGCCAATAAGATGATCAAAGGGCTGTAGAACCTGCTCTGTGAGGAAAGGCTGAAGGAGTTTTCACCATGGAGAAGGCTCGGGGGGGACTTCCTCACTGTATTTCAGTACTTAAAGGGCAGCTACAAAGAGGATGGAGACTTTCTCGTCACAAGGAACCACATGGAGACAACAAGGCAGTGGGTACAAGTTGCACTGGGAGAGTCGACATAAGAAAGAAATTTTTTACGGTGAGAGCAATCATTCATTGGAACAACCCTGCCAGGGACATACCAGAGTCCCCATCACTGGAGGTTTTCAAGATACAATTGGGCAGGGTGCTAGATAATCTCATCTAGGCTCTCTTTCCCATGAAGGTGGGATGATCTTTGGAGGTCCCTTCCAACCTGGGCTGTTGTATGATTCAATGGTTCTGTGATTATCTTCCTATGTTTAGCTATTATATCTGTAACATTAGAAATAGTTTACAAAACAAACACCCATAAACATATTCATTATATTCCTGCAAAGCGACTGACTTCAAAGAAGTTTCATGAGTGAAAGTAAGTGCAGGATTTATCCAAGGGGATTTATTTAGTTGCTTGTTTGCTTGCACTAAGATGAAAATAATGTGCTATTCAGGATAGTTCTTTTGTTTTTTTGACAACACTACCAAAAAATAAAAAGCGCCATCTATCATCTAGAAAAGAAAGAGCTATGATACATTTCTTCCTCAAGTTCCAAGTATTATTTATTTTTTTCTTGCTTTAGGATTACCTTTCAGGATATTTTATTGATATTGGCTTAATCATTTCGATCTATGACTGTAAAAGACGGGGTGTGGCACACAGCAGGGAAAAGGATGTATTTTTGAATCCTTACAGTTGCCCCAAGAAAGTAAGTAAAAATTATCCTGTCATCAGAGTTCCAAACGGATTTATATTTAAGGTCATGATCTTGAGTTAATTGTTCTGCATCTTTCCTGAAGTAGTGCTTAAAACTTGACTGGCTACTACTGTTGAGACTCTACAGTGCTATATAGAGTGGAAAGATTATTTCACATGTCTTGCAGGCTACACCTTTTAAAGAAAAAAAATGCCAGTGTTGTTTGCTTTTATTGCTGCAACATGACATTGTTGACTCTTACTCAGCTTGTGATCCTCTGTTGCTCCTGGATCCTGTTCTGCAGAAGTACAAACAAGCTGGATGAGCCACATCCTGTATGTGTGCAATTCAGTAAGCCTTCTAAAAGTAATGCCTCACACTTGTGTCTGTTCAATAACATCCTGTTTTTCTCAGACCATTCCTGCAGTTTGTCAGGATCATTTTGAATTCTAATCTTGTACTCCAATGTACACACAGTTGCTTCCAGCCTAGTGTTGTTTGCAGATTCAATAAGCACGCACTCTATTCCATCATTCAGATCATTAATTACATTATTATATAGTATCAAAGCTTGGTCACCCCTGCAGAAGCACACATGACACCATTTGCCATGTGAACTGTGAGCCATCGATACCTATTCTTCATTATAATGAACAGTATATATAGGTTCATCATAACCTTATAACAAAAGTTACATACAGACCATGTTTCCAAGTCTTGCTTTCAAAATATATTCTAACAGCTTCCTAGAAGATGAGCTGACAATGAGATATAGTGTAATTTAGGCTGGCAGGGTTTGTAAGGTGACCTAGTCTAATTCTCTCTTCTCTGACCCCCCAACCCTCAATGCTGTGAAGCAGGGTCCTCTTTGAAGTTAGATCCAACATTGTGCTTTGGTTGCCGAGGAACCTTGTCCAGTCAAGTTTTTAATATCTCCAGAGACGAAGATTTTACAGCCTCTCTGGGAACCTTCTTCCAATATTTGGCCACAGTCGTGGTGACTTTTTTCACTTCTAATTGTCAAGGAATTTGCCTTCCTGCAGCTTTTGTTCATTGTCTTTCATATTTTCACTGTGCATATCTGAAGTCTGGCTCTATCTTTTGCGTTTCCACCAACTGCATCGTTGAAGACAGCAATTAGCTGCCACCTAGCCTTCTTTTATACAAATTGAACAAACCTGATGCTCTCAGCCTCTCCTTGTGCTCTCACTGGACTCACTGTGCCAGTTTGTCAATGTGTTTCTTATACTGGGGAGCTCCAAACTTGGCACAGTTCTCCAAATGCAGTCTCACAAGTGCCAGCTAGAGGAGAATAAGCACTTCAGCTAGCCTGCTGGCTATATTCTTAGTAATGCAACCCAATTTGTGTTTAAGCTTGCATTGCTGCAGATGTGCACTGCTTGTTCACGCTTATCTTCTTGTCCTTTAGGTAACCCTAGGTCCTTTTCTACAGACCTGCTTTCTAGATAGTCAGCCTGTGCGGTTACAATATTCTGTTTGAGATGCAGGATTTTGTTGAATTTGCTGAATTTCATGAGACGCTGTCAGGTTCCTGAGCACATTTTCCCATTCTAGTAATTTAGTGGGCTGGTCACACACCTTTGTCTATATAAGGAGTGTAACTGGCTCAGTCCAAGGTCAGCTCCTTCACTGGTAAGAGGTGTTGCGAAGCATGATAGAAGTGAGGGCATTACCCTCTGTTCCCTTGGGAACTGCTTTTAAGCTGAGGCTGTACTGCTGGTCCATGCCTGTGCTATATTGCAGTTGTGTATCATCTACATCTGCACCTGATCTTGTACCTTCTTGGTGCTGACCCTGTCCCAGTGTTATGGGTTTTGTCTGGCGGCAAGGGAGGGGTTAAAGTGGTGGCTCCTTTTCAAATTACTCTTAAGGAGTCACCCTCCCCCTCCAAAGGTTTGGTAACTGAGGGGGGAGGGGAAGGGCACTATCACTTTTTGTAAGAAGCTGCTTGCCCATCTTCAGACTGGACCCACCCCAGGCCAGGGCTGAGCCAATCGGCACTTCTGTGAATAACATATTTAAGAGGGGGCACAGAACAATGTGTTAACGTGGCCCCGGGCAGGGCACGGCTCAGGCGGGCTGGTCCGGCCATCCAGCCGGCTGCTGGGGACCTGTCGTAGCCCAAGCCTCCGCCATGGCTCGCCCGGGAGTCCGTTTTCCTGGGAGCCGATGAAGACCTGTAGCGGCGAAGAGAAGTGAGATTTTGAGAGAGACGGCCATACAGGTAGCGGGTCGGTCCATGGAAGAGAACGCTCTCAGCATTTCCCCTGACACGTGGTGAAGAAAAGAAGCAGCTGTGGAGGACCCCACGCTGGAACTAGAAGCCCCACGCTGGAGTCGGGGGAGTCACCAGGGAGTTGAAGCCCCGTTGGAAACTCCATGTGGCAGCTGGGAGAGACTTTGAGGAGAAAGGAGTGGCGGACTGACTGCACCCCCCACTTTCCCCCCACCATGTGCCGCTGGGGGGGGAGAAGGTACAGAACAAAGCCTTTGGGCTTTGGGAAGAAGGGAGGGGTGGGGGAGAAGTGCCTTTTTGTAAGATGTGGTTTCTCTATTTCAATATCCTGCTTCTTGTTGTAAATAGTTAATAAATTCAGTTGTTTTATTGTTCTTCACGAGTCGTGTCAGTTTTTTGCCCGTGACCCTAAGTGGTGAGTGAAACCCTCCCTATTTCCTGCCTCAGCCCACCAGGTGTTTAGAAAAACTGTCCCCGTGGTTTTATAAACCACGACACCCAGACACTCTGATTTGGCTTCGGACCTACCTAACATGGCATGGGACCTGCCTTGTCACTGCAGACTTGTGAGGTAATCACTGGATGGAAGCTGGACCTGTTCACTGTGTCCAGACCTGATCCTGACCCAGATTTAATGACCCAACATTCTGGATCCTTGTTAGTGAGGTCTGCTCCTTCCCACCTTGCTGCTGCTCTTGGCTCCCGGTTGATTTTCCCTTGCAGGGCAGCCAAGTCCCTGCTGCTCCTTGGCAGGTTCCTTGCAGCCTGTTTCTCTCCCTGTTGAGGTCCCTCCAAATGGCAGCCTGGCCCTCCACCTTATCAACTGTGCCTCTCAGTGATATCATTCACAAAACTGAGAGTGCACTCCATCCCATCATTCTGGTCTTTTTAATAAAGACATTAAACAGTGTGACAGCCCTGAGAGCATCCTCCCTCCTGGAGGTCTGACTCCCTGGGCTCAGGGCCAACTTAGAGACAGCTCAGCTGAGGCTGTCCTCCTTTCATTGTGGCCTTGGACAGGAATTGCTCAGCAAAGACTGACTCCTTTCTCTTGGGAGCTGCTTTAAGCTGCAGTTCAACTGTTTGGCCTCAATCTGAGCTACAGCTCCAGCTGCATTGCAGCCATGCCCGAGTCTGGTCATGAGCCCTGCTGATCCAGACTTGGACCCTGACCTGTGGACTGATTTTCTGGCTTGACCTTGTCTGTGCCTTGCCACTATGGACTTGCCTTGCAATCACTGGACAGTGTCTGACCCTGCCTACCACAGGGTCATTGCCTCATTTCAGTAGTGTGGGACTGGGTCCTTACCACCAAGGCCTCTGCCCTGCAACAGTGTTGTGCCACTCAGTTTCTGGCTCCCCATCCCTTGTGGAGCAGTGGGCTTTCACCGCTTTCTTGTGATCAGCCCAAGCATCCAACCTTTGAGGACTGCTACTAATAATCAGCTTCCAGTTGGACTTCGAGCTGCTGACCACTGCCAGTTCTGCATGCAATTTGTAGTCCACCCATCCGTATCTCTGTCTCCTGTGTACGAAGATACTATGGGAGATCATGTCAAAAGCCTTGCTAAAACCAAGTTAAACAGCATTTACTGTTCTCCCCTTATCCACAGAACCTGCTAAGTCATTAAAGGAAACAATCAGGTTGGTCAGACATGTCTTTCTTTAGTAATTCCACACTTACTGTCCCTGATTATGTTCACCTCCTTCATGTGATGAAAAATTATTTCCAGGAGGTCTTACTCCACAATTCTTCTGGAGACTGGTGTAAGACTGACTGCCCTGTTGTTCCTACAATCCTTGTTCTTGACCTTCTTGAAGATGATTGTGACACTTGTGTTTTTCCAGTCATCAGGAATTTCCTGTGATCACTATGACCTTTCAAAGATGATATCAAGCACCTGCAATGACATTGGCTAACTCCCTCAGCAGTGCTGGATATGTGTGTATGTCCATCTTCCTTAAATTATCATCAGCTCACTCTTCCTCTACCATGGGTAGCACTTGGCTCCTGCAGACTTTGACACCAGACCCAGGGACCTGGGAGGGACCAGAGATGGGGAGCAGACCTTGCCAGTAAAGAATGAGGAAAAGAAAGCACTGAGTATTTCATCAGTTTTTATATCCTTTGTCACTAGTCCCTCAACTTATTTGGCAATAGGTCCACATTTTTCTTATTCTTCGTTTTGTTTTACCTATAAAAGGTCTTGTGAACGTTCAGGTGCTTTACCAATTTGAATCCCAATTGAGCTTTTGCTTTCACAATTCCTTTCCTGTACATTTGAGCAGTTCCTCTGTAATCCTCCTGTATAGTTTGTCCCTACTTCTATCTTCTGTATACTTGCTATTGTGCATTCAAGATCAATCAGGAGTTTCCCATTAAGTCAGACTGTCCTTCTGCTATATCACCTTAAGTTCCAGTACAGCAGGATGGAGCCATTCTTGCATTTTGAGGAAGATGTCCTTGAAGATCAATCAGCAGTCTTGGTCTACTTTGCTCTTCAGGGCAGCCTCTGATGGGATCCGGCCAAGCAAATCCCTGAACAAGCCAAAGTCTGCTCTGGGATCAAAGGTCTTTATTCTTCTACTTGCCTTCATTGATTCTCTCAGGTTCTTAAATTCCCATCATCACATGGTCACTGCACCCAAAACTTCCATTGATAGTCATATCACCAACCTGTTTTTCCTTACTTGTTAGCAGAACATTCAGCAGATAGATTACCTTTGTAGTTAGTCTCATGTATCACTTGTTTCTGTTCTCAGTGGACTCCAGAAAGCTTTTGGATTGCTTACACACCACCATGCTATGCTTCCAGCAGGTACTGGGGTGTTTAAAGACCCCTGCAAGAGAACCTGGGCCTGCAATCATGAGGCTGCTTTCTGTTGATCAAAGAAAGCATTGTCTAGCCCCTGTTCTTGAGGCAGTCTGTACTAGACACTTATCCCATGTTCCCTATGTTGACTTCCCCCTTCGATCCTGTTAAATGAGCTTTGATTTGCCTGTTAGACAGGCCTGTTAGAGCTCTGTGCATTAAAGCTTTTCTGTGTAGTATAGAGCCCCTTCTCCTTACCTCCCAGGCTGTGGTTCCTAAATAGTCTGTATCCATCCATTGCAGTGCTCCAGCCATGTGAGCTACCTCATTACACCTCTATGATTCCACTGAGCTCATAAGTCTGTGGCCACAACTCTGTGACTGTCTATGAAATTCTCATTCCTCCTATTCATTTCCAGTTCTATGTTGGGAAGTTGAGAAGTTTCCCATCCCACTGGATCAGCAATCATGCTGCCTTCTCAGGGGAAGAGTGAACCTGCTCTGTTATACTGCCCACCAGGCCCTTCTTCCCTGTCCTACTTTCTTTACCTTCCCTTCAAGCTTTGGGCTTTATCCCCTGACAAGCATAGACTAAAGCCCTCCTCATGAATTGAGCCTGTTGACAAAGATGTCGCATTTTGTCTGATAGATGCCACCCTGAATCATAGAATCATAGAATGGTTAGGGTTGGAAAGGACCTTAAAGATCATCAAGTTCCAACCCCCCTGTCACTATAGTTGTCTTCATTCCTCAAAGAGAGTGCTGTGATCATAAAAGCCAAAACCCTGCTTACAAAACCAGCTGCTCAACCACCTGGTGATCCACAGGATGTTTCCACTCCTACCCTGGTCTATCTGGGCTCCTGTGCCCTTCCACTGAGGTCAGAGAGCCCTGGTGCCTCCCTTGACAATGTTGGTGCTCACAAGGATGATAGAGATAATGGTCTGAGGGCTGGGCAAGCCTTGGCAATCTCTTCACAACATTTCAGATCCAAGCCCCTGGAAACACACTTCCAAATATGGCAAGCCTGATCAGCTGTGTGGTGCCTCTGTCACATACAGGGAGCAGCCTCTAACCACTGCAGCCTCTTAGTGCCTTTTAATGTAACCTTTTCAACATATGGATCAGCTGCATCCCCTGATGAAACTTGCTCTTGTTCCCCTGTTGCAAGTGTCGTCCAGTTGCACATGCGCGGTATAGAAAGAGCCTTCTTTCTCTTGGTGGAAGACACAAGTATTTCCAGCCACCACCCACTCAAATGTGGTTTCTGGATGACCTCTGACAAAGCTTCATGAAGAACTGGTAGATTTCCTCCCATTCACTCCCTCCAACACTATACAGTCTGTTCAGCTCCTTCCTTGGCACCATCACCTGGTGGTTCAATGATTTGAGCAGAGCACACATCATACAGATTAGGACACCACCACCTCCAGCTGAGTCTTGGAGAGAAGCAGCAGGCACTTTCTGCAGCCTGCTTGTGTTGTAATATGCCAATATCTTCATTGTGCTGACTCTTGCAGTCCTGTGCAGTCTCAGAAAGAGAATGTAAGTTCCTTTGTTTTTCCCTCAGATGTGAACTGCTTCACTCACTGCAGAGTTCCTGTTTTTATATTATTTGTGGCTTTCCTGGTCGGTGGCACTCCCTAGGAGATAGTTAAATAAGAAGCTCAGCACAACCCCATTTCCCTCCCACACACACAAGATTACCTACCTGGCAGGCAACTTCTAATATTGTTTTTTGGCTGCTGGCCGTGATACGTTCACTGTGTGAATACTAAGTCTTTTTTTTTTTTTTTTTTTTTTTTTTTAACTACCCCTACATATAGAATAATAGAATTGTTTAGGTTGGAAGGGACCTTTAAGATCAAGTCCAACCATAAACCTAGCACTACTAACTCCACCACTAAACCACATCCCTAAGCACTACATCTACACATCTTTTAAATACCTCCAGGGATGGTGACTCAACCCTGGGCAACCTGTTCCAATTGACAACCCTTTTGATGAAGAAATGTTTCCTAATATTGAATCTAAACCTTCCCTGGCACAACTTGAGGCCATTTCCTCTTGTCCTGTCACTTGTTGCTTGGGAGAAGAGACCAACACCCACCTCACTACAACATCCTTTTGGGTAGTTATTGAGAGCAATAAGGTCTCCTCTCAGACTCCTTTTCTCCAGGCTAAATAACCCCAGTGCCTTCAGCCGCTCTGCGTAAGACTTGTGCTCTAGATCCTTCACCAGTTTTGTTGCTCTTCTCTGGACACGATCCAGCACCTCAATATCATCTTTCTTGTAGTGAGGGGCCCAAAGCTGAACACACTATTCGAGGTGCAGCCTCACCAGTACTTAGTACAGAGGGGCAATCACATCCCTAGTCCTGTGACCCAAGTGTGGGACCGGGCACTTGTTGAACCTCATACAATTGGCCTCAACCCATCAATCCAGCCTGTCCAGATCCCTCTGTAGAGCCTTCCTACCCTCCAGCAGATCAACAGTCCCACCTAACTTGATGTCATCTGCAAACTTGCTGAGGGTGTCCCCATCCAGATCACTGATAAAGGTATGAAACAGAATTGGCCCCAGTGCAAAGCCCTGGGGAATACCACTTGTGACTGGCTGACAACTGGATTTAACTCCATTCACCACAGCTCTTTGGGCCTGGCCATCCACTTTTTTACCCAATGAAGAGTGCACCCATCTAAGCCATGAGCAGTCAGTTTCTCCAGGAGAATGCTGTGGGAAATAGTGTCAAAGGCTTTACTAAAGCCCAGATAAACAACATCCATAACCTTTCCCTCATCCACGAAGCGGGTCACCTTGGCATAGAAGGAGATCACATTAGTCAAGCAGGACCTGCCTTTCATAAACCCGTGGTGACTGGGCCTGATTGCCTGGTTGTCCTGTACATATGTGCCATCTGATGGTACTCAAGATGATCTGCTCCATAACCTTCCCTGGCACTGAGGTCAGATTGACAGGCTCATAGTTCCCCAGATCCTCCTTCCAGCCCTTCTTATAGATGGGTGTCACATTTGCTAGCCTCCAGTCAACTGGGGCCTCCCTGGTTATCCAGGAATGCTGATAAATGATTGAAAGTGTCTTGGTGAACACTTCTGCTAGCTCCCTCAGTACTCTTGGGGGGATTCCATCCCATGCCATAGATTTGTGTGCATGGAAGGTGAAGGAAAAAAAAAACACCTTCAAGTTTTCTGTATTTTACCTTTGTCCATAAAACAGGTGCGTTAGAGGAACAAGTTTTGAAAACTTCTTCAGCAGATACGTCCACAGCTGAAGTTCTTGATAGATCTGGTCTGTACTTTTCAGTCTTTAGTCAGTCTTCCTAGGACTGCAATAAAGAGGACAGTTAGAGAGAGAAAGGATCTGGGGCACTGGTAAGACAGACTGTGCTTCACTGAAGCTGTTTGCATGTTTCTTTGATGTGACAAATTTGTCTTCTCTTTCACAGTTATATATAATTTTCTTGATAAAAATATAAATTTTTCAACTATATTTTTATAAATGTACAATTTTTTTTGTATGTGAATGTCCATGAATAACATTTATTGACCAAGATAATCAGTGAAGTGGGGAAAATCTCCAGGAAAACCATACCTTCCAAAACATGTCTTATAAGGACTGTAAAAGTTTTTGCAAGGTGTTCTAATGTATCATTTGAAAATTACTCGGTGATCAAGCAATTAGGCTGTCATAATATGTAAATACAAAGGAGCAGTTATAATTACGCAGGAAAATTTAACTTTGGCATTTCTGAGCTATACCATTGCCCTTTGTACAGCTTTTTTATTATTTTTCTTCAACAAATGGAAGGTAGCTTTTAAGAATAAATTAGTACAACTTATTCTACATAGAACTTCATCAGCTTCCATTTTTTTAAATTATTTTCTTCTCTTACATTGAAATAATTTCAATCTATCTCTGTTTATACTAGTATGATGCAGTATAGCATCAGGCTTTTCCTACAGGTTATAAAGACCTGGCAAGTAATGACTAAGTTGCAGTGTTTGAACAGTGCTAATGTTATATTTGATCAGAACTGTCAGTTTTGCTGTGCCTTGTATGCATTGCATCTCAAAGGTTTACATGTTTAAAATAAGATGCTCATCAAGTCTCATAGCTTTGACTCACTTCATTGGATAGCTATTGTGTTTTTATGAACCTCCACACAGTTCAATTACTTGCAGTTTCCAACTTCAGGTATAAACATCAATGCCATCTTTAATTTCTTTGTAGATAGCTTGTAAGGTATTTGGATTTGATGTAGATGTGAGGGAAACAAGACAGTCTTTACCTCAGTTGTTAACTTCAGTGTTAAGTATGGATAAAGGTTACCTGAATAATTTCTCCTTTAATGGAGTTTTTCTCCACTGCTCAACAGAAGCGCCCAACAGACCTTAACGATAGTATCATTTTTCCACTTTTGTTTCTTTTTTAAGCTTTACAGATTCTTCACATTTTCCCTATCCATGACAGCTTTCTTTGCACATAACACTATCGGTGGGAGCTGTTATCACCACAACTGGGCTGTCTAACCTGTATCTTTATATTTTTTCCAGAGTTAAGCAAAATTATAAGTAAGATATCTTACATCATACCACTTTTTTTCCCCAGAATTTTGTAATTATTTGTTTTTAAGATGCCTTAAAAGTTTAGATAGTCTCTGTTCACTACTTACTACAGAATATTGTGCTTGCTCATATTCTGTGTAGGCTCATTTGGAGTTATTCTTAGCCTCCTGAAATCAAGTTTTAGCAAGCTCAGCCTGAGAAGGCTTTATTTTCAAGCACAGTTATCTAAGTTTTTGAATGTTTTGTACTACTGACTGGACTTTCATTCTTCCATTTAAAAGCAAAAATAGAGTCATTACCTTATAAACCTCTGGATAAATGTTTCTTTAGCAAAACTTATCAAAGCCCATTTTGGCTTGCTGGTGATCCAAGACACTCTGATAAACATTTTACATTTAATGTCTGTTTGCTCTGCTGTCTGCTCTTCACACCAGTTCCCTCAGAGAATATAATTTTATTTCATTATCCATTTTCGTTCTCAGCACAGGTACTATGTGGTGGGACAGATGCCTTTATCTAGTCTTCTTTTTTTCCCTTGTGTGTTCTCAGAAATGGACTGATTGACCAGCTCCACTGCAGATTTTGTGCTGTTCTCTGCCCACTATTAAGTCTAATGATTTATGGCAGTACAAAGCCTGCCTCCTAGTAAATAAGGTACTTCTCTTTCTCTGTTTATTTGAGGCAACCACCCGTGCATATAATTGCCTCCAAAGGTGGCAAGTGTTCTCATATCCTGTGTGAAGAACAGCCCAGAGCTGACCAATATGAAATAGTGACTAAGAAAGTGTGTTTGAATAAGAACTTGGATCAGGGCTGCACAGTAAGCATCTCCATTCACCATGAAGTTCTCTTCACCAGCTCTGGGGCTCTGCCTTCCTTGGGAGCTTCCTTCTCTTTGAACTGGAAAGCCAAGCTCTTTTGTTTTCTGCCTTCCCATCAATTTTGCACTTCTTTCTGCATAAAAGATCCAGTGGAAAGGATAAACATTGTCCCATTGCTTATCATTCCAGCATGGTGGCTGGGGCAGTATTCTTGCAACTGGGAACCAAGGGGTCAAAACTTCTCAGATTAAGAGATTTACATATACTGTTACATAGATTATTAGGAGAAAACTGAGTAGTGCCAACACAACTGTCTGCATAGGATATAAAAAGCAGATTCCACTGTATCTTCTTTGGCCTCTGATGTAAAATGGACTCAATCTTACCTGTTAGTGATGGGCACAGTCTTCAGTGTACCACCTCATATACTCATTCAGTGGTTTAGATGGTGTTAACTTCTGTGTTTTATAGACCTATAAGCATCAATATGAGGTTTAGATGTGCAGCAGCTGGAGCGGAAACGTTGACCTCAGAGCCATAAAATGGTCCCTGGCTCACTTCATGTAACAGTATGTAAAATAGATACACTTGATATATAGTATCTTGTACAGAATACAAGTAACCCTTGTTCCATAAGAAGATGGCGTTACAGTTGAAAGTATTTTTCAGTTCCATGGTGTGGGAACTTGACAAATTCAAAAGTCCCAGCTACTGTCAGATAATTCAGATATTGAAGTTTTTTTTAAAAAAATCATTCTTCAAAAAAAAGTTTTCAGTATGTGATTTTACATCAGGAAATCAGGATTTCCATGTTCTCTTTGGACTGGTTCTCTGCTTTCCAACCCTCCCATGCTTATACTGTAGCATAAAAACAGTTTATACAGCCTGTGGTATGGATACTCTATATCAACAGGCAGAGCACTACTTTTCATTCAGTAGTTAGTTGAGATCTATTTATCAAGGTTGCTTCAAGGACTGAAATTTCTACTTGTACTTCTCAGGTAGGCTACATGCTGAGTTTTGCCTGAAGATTGCTTTCCTCATGGCTTAGTTACTGGAGAGTAAAGTAATTCCTGAGCTCATACTGGCTTTTCCTAGACAGGTTTTCATGAAAGTGTTCAGCTTAGTTTCTCCACTGCAGCTGGTTTGCCCTCAAATTAATGTATCCCTTCCTCAGTTTCTTTTCCTAGACCTCCTTCTCGAGCCAAAGCACAGCTTTGCATCCTGGATATGTCTGTACTGATTTTCTTCTTCCTGTAGAGGTCTGGATTGGACCCACAATAACATTTCCACTGAAATAATTTTTGACATTTTCAGAGTAGCGGGTACCTTCAAAGAGTGTGAATGTACATGACACATTCTAATGATGAAAAATATCTTAAAATGGATGACAATTTATGTGGACTGAACTCACATAATCTCTGCTGCAATCTTTCTGAAAACTATGATTGAAATCTCTAACTACAATATAGTGTTCAATCTGTAGTTTTATACCACATTGTGCTATTGTGTAATACTTTACTTAAATGCAAGATTTGTATGATAATGCTTTCTGTTGATACTACAGTAGGCTTCTTATTCATCTCCACAAATAAGACACTTGCAATCCAAAAAATTTCTACTGTGTTTAAGAAAAAATCCTTATTCATACTATTGTAGGTAAGATTCTCAAGACTGTGTTCTGTCTTGACAAATTTGGAGACCTGACAATGAGGTGTCTTTATTACTGAGTAAAACGGGAAGCTGACAAAGTTGCTATGCCTCTTATTAGTTTATTATCAGGGAATTACATTTCTCATACCTGGGATACAGGTGCACAAAGACAGTGGAATCTTTGTAAACCCCACATCCCCCAGAACCAGTTACTGTCAGGTGAGCAATTGCTTGCCTTTTCAAACATTACTAGGCGTATCTAAACAGATACTATTCTCTACATAGCTATAAGAAATAAATTCAAGGACAGATTTTCAAGTATTGCATATATTTTAGTCACAATTGTTCATGATAGTGCTTTAGGTGATTTACTTTTCTAGGCACAACACAACTGAGGATAGAACATGAAGAAGAACATAAAAATCCCTTAAATGCAAAAATTTCCACCAGAAAGCGCAAAATTCTTCATTACCATCACAGTGGTAACTTCTCTTTTGCTTGTACATATTTATTCCTGTGGGGTTTTTTTTCAGATCTATGACTAGCTTGTCACATAATCCAAATGTTAATGTGGTTTGTACAAATAAGTGTCATTATATGGCTTTACATACATTGCGACAAAGAAGTTTTATATTCTTTACTGATGTCTGTTTTACTTATAAAAAGAGTCATAATATAAATATGATTCTGAACCACTGAAATTGTGCATGTGTCTATATAACATTTTACTGTCGGGTGTTACTGTTATTGCTAAATTCAGCCTTTGTTTTCTCTTGTTTTCAGTTTTTGTAGTGTCTGATTATAGTTTTGGTCTTTGACCAGATTTTAGGATAGCCAGGAAAACTTGATTTTCCCTTGTTTGAATAAAGTAGATGCAATAGGACCCTGGTTCAAATTACACTTTCTTGGTACTACTAATTAACTAATACTTACTGTAAACATTAATACTTTAAAACATGCATTATTAGTCAAATTGTAAAACAAATGATGCCCAGGTACAAAGAGACAAGTAATCCTATGTGAAAACAGGATTTCTCATCTTATTTCTGAAGCCTGCTGTGGAAATACCATGCTTAATGAATCCAGAAGAAAACAGGAGGAGGAAAGACTTATACAATAGAATTTCTGCTATATCATCGTTGTTTTCTTATATTAAAATTGAAGGCATAGAGGAAAATTAAAATAGGTGAACCTTATTTTTAGATTTTATGTTGGCAATTGTGGCATAAAAGCATATGAACAGCCTGGTCCTAACTGAAACTGTATGGTGGTGCTGTGCAACTTGTCACCTAAATATTCTTATTTGTTGCTGATAGTGATACTGTAACTCTTCGCAATATAAGAGGTTAAAATGAGTGTCAGGTTAATACAAACCTTGACAAGTTTTCTTCTTCTGTAATGTCTTTAAAAAGCAAATAAAGTCTGACAAAATATCAAAAAAGGGCTTCCATGTACTCTTACTCCTCCCCCAACTTTAACCTCTCTTCCACTGAGAGTTAGATTCTTAATTCATATAAATTCTCATTTTAATGGAGGCCACTGAAATCCATGTCATAATATGTATTGCAGTGGATAAGAATCTGGTCCAAGAGTTTTTCTACAGTAATCTAATAAACAAATGTAATTAGGTGTTAGAGAATCTTGAGGTGTCTGCAGTGTAAACATTAAACATTGATCACCTGTTGATTTAATTTATGAGCATTAATATATTCAAAGACAGTGCCTTGAACTTGGGTTGCACACTGACATAAAGAAGAAAAGTGGGATTGCAAAGTCATTAACATTTCTCTGAGTGACACTAGAGTGGAAATTCTCAGGTCAGGTCATTTATAACAACAGGAAGAAAATTCCATCGTCATCAGCTGCAACACCAGCAGCAGCACAACAGCCTGTTTTCACCTCTTTACTTAGCAAACCTCAGTAATATATATTGCTTCCTCTTCAATGTCAGTACTATTGTGATAATTTTTAACAAAGTGGAAAACCTGTGGGCGACACTGGCTGCTTTATTTTTGTCTGGTACCACACAAAATAAGTAATGAATGCATTTATTTCTTGAATTATTAAGCTACTTCAGCACGTTTATCAGAGTGTAAAAGTTTCAGAGACAAAAATGGTGAGTTAAACTTGGACAGTAAGACATGAAATGCTTATACAGAAAGCTCAACAGACTCAAAATATTTATTTATGAACACAGACTTTTAAAAACACTTTGTTATTTCTTCCACCAAGAACCAATATTAATTTCCTCCAAACTAAGCCTCCAAGAAATTAGGTTTAGAATAAAATTTGATGAAATGAATTATGAATTTCCCTCAAAGTGAAAACAGAAAAATAAGGAAATGAGTTAAGCCAACATTCACATCTAAAAGATATTAATCTTCAAATGTTAACCCATAACTATGTATTTGGTGCATACCTGGAAATGCTCATATCTTTGGTTCCAATTTCCTAAGTCTACATTTGAAAATAACTTAGCGTTGCCTATAATAAGCCTCTCACAATTTTATTATCTACACATAACATAGAAAGAAATAACAGAAAACGCTGGAGATGCGTCTTTTGTTTTAAAGATTGAGCTTCGAATATTTCACACATGTGAACTTCCAAGGTTACCTTCTGTACATGTAAGAGGCGTTGTCTGCCTATCTGACTTTAGATATCTAAATCTTATTCAGCCAAGGATGCAGTCTGGCAAGCATTTATTTGTCTGACAGTGCTGGCTGAAATAGGTCCTACCTTCACTGTATGCTTTTCCCTCCATACTGTCCACATCTGTTTGTGGGTCAGTTAGGACTATTGTTAAGCTGAAACTGCTGTTGAAATCAGCATTCATCAAATTATGTTTTGTCTTAAAGGTAGCCACCCCACGTTGCTTCTGCAGTCAACAGGAACACCCAGAAGACTATTTGTTGGCTCTCGTTTAGAGTAACGTGACTTGTTCATTGTGGGTGTCTCTCTCCATGGGTTCTAAAAATGGCCAAGGGTGCTGATGTTAGCTGAGTAGGTGATTCAGTGAAGTTTAGTCTAAGTCAGAGGTGGCTGTTTCTGGCTTTTCTTTGCACCCCCAGCTGCACCTTCCTTTTCTTCCGCTCTTCTGATCCTGTGATGAGATGGTTTAAATTATCATGACTTCATTTTTATACAGTTAAGCTTTAGATGCCTGAATAAAATGAGATCAGTCTCAGTATAAGTTTCTAAAACAAAATGTATTTAACAACCCCATCTTTAATACATAATTAGATGTATTCTTGTGATAATCTATAAGTGATATAGGAAGTTGCTTCACTTCAGTTTCCAGTTATTGTGTGCACAGTTGGGAAAGTTTAATTGTTGGTGTCTTAGTCTGCACTCGTGCCTTCATGCACAGGGGTCAGGGTTTAAGGAGGAAAGGAAATAATGGTAGTGGAAAAGAATTGAGTCAGTGTTCTCCTGAGAAATGTTGACCCATCAAAGTCTATGGGGCAAAATGGGATGCAACCGAGGATGCAGAGGGTGGTGGCTTTACTACCTCCAAATTTTTGTAGAGATTAGGGCAGGGAGGTCCCTGATGACTGGACACAAGCAAATATCCTGTCCTCAAAAAGGGCAAGAAGTGCAATCCAGAGAACTTCAGGCTGGTCCCTGAGAAAATGAAGCAAATCTGCTTGAAAGTCACTTTTGGGTGCATGGAAAAAAATTAGGTAATTCAGAATAGTCAGCATGGATTTGCTGTGGGAAAATCCCTGAGCTCTGAACTTAATCTTGACTCTGCTTTGAGCAGAAGGTTGGACTTGAGGCCTCCTAAGGTCACTTCCAGCCTGAATAATTCTTTATTTCAGTGACAGTGACTGTGTTTCAGCTGAGGAGGGTGATGACCGGGAACAGTAACTTTCATCTAAGGAATTACAATTCTTTACACTATGTGATCTTATTTGCATTAACAAAATGAGGAAGCACTTTAAAAATTCAGGAGACTTATGTGTACAGTAATTTTGTTTCAGTTTGATATTTATAAAACTTTAAGTAGTGTCAGTATACTGAGTGTTTTCCAATAAATACTTTGTTATTTTCATAACTTAGGAAGAGAATCCAGTGGAAAATTTACACTTGATGTTTACTAACTTCTGTGTGCTTTTGTTTCAAGGCAGTTTGCAAAATTTCCATTTACAAACTGAATTAGCTACAGGAATAACATTTGCTAAGAATAAGGCAATGGCCAAAATTTTGAAAGATTATGTTACAATTGCGGGGTAGTTTTTGTTGACAGCAATTATGCTGTAGCTGCTCTACATACACTGTGTAATTTTGGTTTTCTTCCCCTGTGAATTCGTTTCCAGAAGCAGAAGAAAATTAGCTCAGATCAGATACGATATCAGAACAGCTATTTATGGAATAGGAAGTTTATATTCTTCACATTCTAGTTCCGATCTTGTTCACAGTTTACTGAACTTGTGAAAATTTTAAAAAAATGCAGAAGTCATCTTATAGGCTTGCCTATGCCTATATGTTCAAAAGCTGGGTAGTTAAGCAATTAAATCTGTATTTAGATAACTATGAGCGAAAATCATCAAAGTCATCTAACCTAACTTCATATGTCTAGAAGCTGAATCTCTGAAGACCCAGCTATTCACCATCTTTTCTGTTCATAAACAAGTGAGAGAAACAAGCTTTTGTTGAGACTGGAATACGTAAGCTTCCTTCACAGAATCACAGAACGGCTGAGGTTGTAAGGGACCTCTGGAAATAATCGGGTCCAACCCCTGTGCTCAAGCAGGACCACCTAGAGCTGGTTGCCCAGGACCAAGGCCAGATGGCTTTTGAATACCTCCAAGGAGGAAGACTACACAACCTCCCTGGGCAACCTGTGCCAGTGCTCGGTCACCCTCACAGGGAAAAAGTGTTTCCTGATATTCAGGCAGAAGCACCTGTGTTTCAGTTTTTGCCCATTACTTCTGGTCCTGTCACTGGGCAACACTGAATAAAGCCGGGCTCCATCTTCTTTACACCTTCCCTTCAGTTATTTATATACATTAATAAGATCCCCCTGTGCCTTCTCCTCTCCAGGTGGAGCAGTCCCAGTTCTTTCAGTCTTTCCTCATATGTCAGGTGCTTCAGTCCCTAGTCATCTTTGTGGCCCTTTGCTGGACTCTCTCCATTATGTCCATGTTTCTCTTGTACTGGGGACTCCAGAACTGGGCACAACACTCCAGGTGTGGCCTCACCAGTGCTGAGTAGAGGGGAAGGATAACCTCCCTCCACCTACTGGCAACACTTCTAATGCAGCCCAGGATATCATTCACCTTCTTTGCGTCAGGGACACATTGCTGGGTCATGTCCAACTTGTTATTCACCAGGACCCCCAGGTCCTTTTCTGCAAAGCTGCTTTCCAGCCAGGTGGCCCCCAGCCTATACTGGTGCTTAGGGTGCAGGACTTTGCAGTTCTTCTTGCTGAACATAACGAGGTTCCTGTCAGCCCATTTCTCCAGCCTGTCAATGTCTCTGGATGGCAACACAACGTGCTGGTGTGTCAGCCACTCCTATGGGTTTGATGTCATCTGCAGACTTGCTGAGGGTAAACTCTGCCCTGTTATCCAGATCATTAATGACATCATCAAGGATCCTTAGATGCCTTGGGATAAGTTGTTTTGCCCACATTTGCAGATGCCTATTTCCATCCATTAGCTATGGAGAACATATGTGCTTACTACCTCTGACTTAGTAATCTAAATTAGTTAGCTTTATTACATTGGTTTCTAGAGCTAGAACAGCTTACTCTCACCTGAAGCAAGCAATCTGGATTTTAGGGAGGTAGAGCATTCTGACCTCTCAATGGTTGCACATGTCCAACAACTTTTAACAGGATAAGGGATCTATACCTAATAACATGAAACTGTCTCCTATAGCACCTGTCGCATACTTCCTAGTACCATTTGGAATTACAATGAAACCTGCCCCCTTTTTAATGAACTATTATTTATTTGTTCTTGCCGTTCAGTCATATTCTTTTATACAGCTTTCCTGGTTCACGAAGTCAGACACTTTTGGAACAACTTCAGCTATTCCCTGTATTTACACTTTTCTGTATTTTCTGAATGCTGTTACATTTCCACTTCTAGCAGAAAAAGTCACCTTTAAACAAAACCATCGCTAATGATGAGTTAATGTTTCCTGGTCTTATGCCCTTCCAGAATGTAGCAAAATCAAAATCTTAGATAACTAGAAAAATATAGAGTTAAGATGCCGGCAAATGCAAATTGATTTTTTTCCTTCCATTTAATGCTAAAAATACCTACAGTACTTGAATTTTGGGGGGTTTTTTTTGCAGGTAATATAGGGAATTGGGGGAATACCCTAAGACAGAACAGAAAACAAAACCTAAAACTCATATTTTAATAGGGCAATATGTGAACACTGAACTACAGAATCAAGACTGACTTGCATCTTTTCTACAGTTATACAAAACACCTCCTAGAAATAACCATACTTCTGTTAAGTTTAGCAGCATCTGTATCTTTTCTCAAAGGCAGACCTCTAATGCCCTAATTTCACTTGTCCTCTGCATGCTTTGCTAACTGATCTTGCTAACACTATTTGGGCCAGAAAACTGCCACATACTACTACAAGGCATGTGCTACAGAACTGCTGCAAGGTATAAGACTCAGTCAAGGACTAATTCCACCTAACTTTAGAGACTTTGATCTGAGTTATCTAGGCTAGAAGCAGAGTGTCCATACAACCCTCTATAACCTGCACAGAGTGAAATGCCTTCTGAAGTTTTGAGCCACCCTTTCCAGATGCCTCTTTTAGTTGACTACAGAGGCATTTTTGTGCCACCATGCACTTAGAATTCCAGCTAAAAATCCAGAAATGGGGCCCATGAATCCAGATCTTACTGCTGAAACTTAATAGATGATAATAGAGAAGGAGAAGGATCAAGAGCAAGAAGGACAGCTGTGTTAGCACTTTTGGCATTGATTTTCCAGGAGAAGAAAGATTCATTTTTTTTGATAAATAAGATTAAATAAAGCTGTTCACTTACTATATATATTTGCTGTGCTATTGTGGACAGTTAAACATTCTGTAAAATACTTTAATAGGCTTCATCTACACAATCTCTCTAGGATTTCTTAAAATGGAAGAGAAATAAAAGTCATGGTATAAAATATATAGAGTGTGGACTTTCTCAGAGGGCATGGGGAGAAATTACATGATCCTAATTCTCAAAATGTTAACAGTTAAATGTTATGTTGGTTAAACCAATTTTAAATGCATGACAGATGGGCTTCTATTAATCCCTTCTACCATCTTTTGTAGTATGCTGTCTCCCTCCTCTAGTACCATATCCAACTAGCCTTCTTTCTGCCTGGTTAAACCACTGACAAATATACAGATGATCCCAGCTTCCTGTTGCCTTGTGGTACCAGCTACATGTCAAAGGCAAAACTTTATTAGAATGTTGCATGCATCCTTTGATATGTATGCTGAGATATAATTCAGGCTAAGCCCTGTGTACCCATAACATTTTGCTCCATGCAGCTCCTGCTCCTCATACAAATTGCTAGGTGATACGTGTATTAATCCTGCATTTCCATGTTTTCAGAATTGAAATTGTTACTACTCTCACTTTATTTATCCCAGTCAGCTTGGATGATCTCAGAGTGGAGGGAGCAAAGACATGTTCAAAGTGGTAGGACCTTCCAAGGTCCAGCATTCATCTGGAACTTGGATAAAGTCTTGGAAACTGCTGTTTTGAAGAACAAGTAGCCCTTTGCAACCGTACTACTATCATATGAAAGAAAAAGGGACTTAAACCCTGTAATACAAATTTACTCGGGGTGTAAAGACAGGCATAATCTCCGAGATCTTGGCCTAACCTAGAAGGTCTGAAGGAATTAAATACACTGTCATACAGAAGGGCAGGGTGCACCTACTTCCTATCAAGTGGCAACATATTCACCCCTGACAGTTAGTGTATGTTCTCTTCACTGATTGATCTTGGTTAGTCTGTTATTTTCTTTTAAGAAGAAATGGAGTGGGTCAAGCAGGATGCTTTGAAGGGAGATTACACCTTTCTTGAAGAGCAACCGAGCAATCTCAGGACGTGAAGGTTGGAGACTGATAAGGGTTGCAAGGAGAAGAGGCAACGAAAAGTCATGGAAAGAAGCTGCACACCATAAGTTCAGCAACAAAGACTGACATGAGGAGCAGAACAATGGTTGCACCTCTTGCTTCACAGCACCAGTAACATAGTTTTAAGGGCAGTTCCTTGAATCTACAGATTCCTGTGATAATTCACTGCCTACAGTCTTTCTTATGTGCATTGCCATGCCTATGAAGTCACACCTTTTTAATACATGTACATTTCTTCTAAGAGCTAATGAGTTAATGTAGAGAGCTGGATGTTTTCCTTTTTACTTTTCTGAGTTATAGTTGAGACATAGCTGAAGATAAATGCAGGTATATAGAATTTATCCACCTGTCATTTGGGAATTATAGTTTACTTTAATGAATAAAAAAGTTAAGCTTGCCCACTCTTTATTTGCACTATTCTGCTGCCAAAGAGGATGTAGGTGCCCTAAATGACAGATCAGTTAAGGTTAGTCCTTGCTTAATTTATCCTGATCATCAAGAAAAACTGGTTTCTGTGGGAGCAGAATGCTAAAACTGAAAAACAATGAGAAAATTAATCTTCTTTCTTTTTCTTACCATATACTTTATTGGCATAGATACGACACATGGGATCCTTTTTTTCTCTCAAAATGAAATTTACAAAAACCCACCAACATACCCTCTTTGTAGCTTCTTAAGACATCTAGCAAGGTCCATGTATCACAAATTCTGTCAATGTGTAAACCTGATCAACTGAAGTATATAATGTACAGTGTTGTCTTTGTTGGTGACTCACCAGCAAGGAATATCCTTGAACAGCCCAGCATTCCCTGGGGACTTCAGAGGGGGACTGTCCCTGGGGACTGCCCAAGGTTTCCTCTCCCTGACAAGAATTCTGTGACCATGTGCATTGTGGGTCCCTCCCGTAAAGAGCAGGATGACAGCAGGGGTTCCTTGTTTAGGAATGTGACAGCAAAGGTGTCTGTGCAACAAACGTGAGTTGCAAAAACAACAGTTCAAAGTAAAAAAAAAAAAAAAAAGCCTGCAATATTAAATCTGTGAGATTTCATTTGTGATGAAAACAGGGTTGATGACACATGGATGTTTTAGCTGTTGCTGAGCAGCGCTTACAGAATCAAGGTCTTTTCATCATCCCATGCTGCCTTGCCAGTGAGCAGGCTGGGGCTGCATAAGAAGTTGAGAGGGGACACCGGCGGGACAGTTTACCCCGACTGACCAAAGGGATATTCCATACCATGTTACATTGTGCTCAGCAATAAAAAAGCTGAGGGAAGAAGGTGGAAACGGGGAGACATAAGGAGTTGCAGTGTTTGTTTTCTTGGGAACAGTCTTCCCAAGTAACCATTACACATGATGGAGCCCTGTTTTCCTGGAGATGGCTCAAAACCTGCATGCCAATGAGAAGCAGTCATTACTTCTAATTAATTCCTTATTTTGCTTTGCTTGTGTGTGTGGCTTTTGTTTTGCCTACGAAACTGTTTTTTTCAACCCACACATTTTCACACTTTCACCTTTCTGATTCTCTCCCCCATCCCACTGGGGGGGGGGAGTGAGTGAGTGTATTATTCTATAATTGATATAAAATATGTTAGATGTAATTGATTAGGTTCAATGAATTATAAAATAGGGATAAATAGCACTGTTGCTTCATTTTGTATGTATTTGGTATTTAGTTGCATAAAGTCAGTATTGTTTTGAATTGGTACAGTGCAGAATAAATGTGTTTGTGTTTTAAATGTTGCTGGAGACACCAATTAGAGATATGTCCTGTCATAATAGGCACTGTGCAAATATTATTTCTGAGGATAAATGGTTTTTATTTGCAAGAAAAAAAATCTAGTATCCTTTATAGCTGCACAGTCTTGAACATAAATGGAGAAGAACTTAAGTACGCTGGGAGTTTTGTGTGACACCAGAACTAAAATTTGCTCTTGAGACTTGGGAATGTAAAAAGAAACTTAAAAAGAAACTTGCAACTATCTGTGCTCCATTTTAAGTACAAAACACCTTTTAAAATGTAAACCACATTTTTAAATGTAAAAAAGCACTGATCTAGGTTTTTTGTAGATTATCAGGTACAAAGGACAAGTTTTTTTCTTCTTTATCCATTGCCTTTAGATTTTCTTCAGCTTTGAACCGTTGCCATGCATCCTGTAACTGGATACCAGGAGAAGAGCTCAGCACATCCCTCTCCACTTCACCTTCTCAAGAAGCTGTAGAGAGCAATGAGGTTGCCCCACACCCCTCTTTTCTCCAAACTAGACAAGCCCAAGTCCTTAACAGCTGCCCATAGGACATGCCTTCCAGCCCTTCCACCAGCTTTGTTGCCCTCCTCTGGAAGCATTCAAGGACCATCCCATACTTCTTAAATTGTGGGGCCCAGAACTGCACACAGTACTCAAGGTGAGGCTGCACCAAGGCTGAGTACAGTGGGATAATTTCAACCTTTGACCAAAAATTGAACCCTGAGGAACACCACTGGTGACCGGTCACCAACCAAATATAGCCCCATTCACTAAAACTCTTTGAGCCCTGCCGTTCAGCCAATTCTTCACCCAGTGCTCATCTCACAGTTAAACAGCTTGTCCAGAAGGATACTGTGAGGGACAGTTAGCAAAAGCCTTACTAAAATCCAGAAAAACTACATCCAACTGCCTTCCCTTCGTCCACTATGTGGGTGACCTTGTTGTAGAAGGATATCAAATTAGCTAAACAGGACTTACCCTTTGTGAAGCCATGTTGACTGTGCCTGATGATTGCATTTTTCTTTAAATGTCTTTCAATAGCACTCAGAATGAACTCCATAAATTTTCCAGGTACTGAGGTTAGACTAACAGGTGTATAGTTTCCTGGGTCTTCCCTCATGCTCTTCTTGTAAATTGGAATAACAGAGACCTGGAATTTCAAGAAACATTAAGAATTTGTTTCCATTTATCTGCTAGATGCCCCAAATATGACCTTGGAGGATCATCCTTAAAGATAACATCTCTTCAATACCCATTTCAATATTGTCCAGCTTGATGGGAATTCAAATGGAGATAACAAATAATGTGGACTACATCAGAAATCAGCTACTAAGAAATTAACCAAAACTACAGAACTACAGAACCATTTTCAGACATATAGCAGTAATTGTTTCCAAATTTTACATAACTATTCATTTGCTCTTTAAGAGAACAAGTGTCAAGATAACAAACACTAGTTACCAGCAAAAAACCCTTTTATTAATTTTTAACTCGAGTCATGTCTGCACTGTGCTCTCATTTCAGTATGACTTTTCAAGAACAATGCCAGTAAATTAGTTAGACAGTTCACTTTAGAGTATTTTAGATTAAATGCTATTTTTAGTTTCTCTAGAAATCCTTAGATAACCCTTGTGCTCCTTGAATAGGTAGTCACAGCAGTCTAAGCAGAAGAGAATCTGGCTTTTGTCAATACTGTACAAAGCAATATGCTGGTGAATATAACCACCATACATTCCAGCATGTTCTTACCTCTATTTTATAAACAGCTGTATTTAGAGAAGCTTCATTCCTTCCTAATTATACTTACTTCCCTCCCTTTTTCCCTCATTAAAAACTGAGTAGTCAGCACCTCAGCAATTATATCATCATCACTAATTTTCTTCCTCTTCATTTATTAATCAGACTCTTTTGCTCTAGTTTCCTTTTTTGTCACGTGTAAAAGTCATTCGTATTTCTTTTATTTCTTTTGACTAATAATGTTTTTGTTAATAATTCTTTGCTTAGCATTAATATCACAGTCAGAAATGATGAGTTGATTCTGCTTGTTTTTTTACAAACAGAAATTAAGACTCAAGTTAAAAGACTGAAGTAGAACAATTTTAATCCAAACTTTCAGCAAAGCAAGTCTGCTTTAATCCTGGATACTGCTAGAACCTTGTCCTGCATGACCTCTTTGGTTTTCAAGAGACATTCAGGAAACAAAGTGATTCTAGACTATTGGTCATGAAAGACCAAAATTCAGCTGATTCTAACAGATTTACTAAATGTTGTGTCATGGCTATGAGGGAGACAAAGGACTTCTGTGCCTCGGTTACAATACCCATAAAGATACCTCTCAGCTGATTTGCTTTGGGTCACATATAGCCCTGGTGGCATTGTGCCCAAAGGACCCTAAATATATTTTCTTCACCCAAATGAATTAAGTCTGTGTGAAGTACTGGCTGTGTGTGTCTCATGATCTTACACGTGCAAACCCAAAGCCATATTATTTCCATATGTACAGAAGAAATAAAATTACTGTCATATAATGTTAGTATGATCTAGTATAGTAATCTTCAGAGGCCTCAGTCAAAATGAGGATGTCAGAGCTGCAGATGCTCTACAAAATACAAAAAATCGTACAATTCCTATTCCTTAAAAATCATGTGCATCCAGATAAACACAAACCCCCAAATATTTATCACATAACTCTTTTGTGTAACATTTTGTATGAAGCTGTACTCCGTGTTTCCCTTGGTCATTTTCTTCCTTTTACTTTTGAGGTCTTTCTGTCAGATTTTTCGAGACCTTCCCACTGGTCTCCTGTTGCATTTTCCTAAATAGCTTTCCTGCTGATCACAAGGTTATTTCCTACTCTAGTTCTCTTTCTCGTCACATACTTTCAATGGATTTCTTTGTTCTTCCTCAGTCTCTCCTGCTGTTGTCTAAGAGTTTCCACAAACCATACCACTGTTTCATCAATTCCTTTTTCCGATAAATACTGCTTTACTTATCTCTCTGGGTCTTTGAAATATTTGCCTAACTCCTGCCTTTCATCACAATTATGCAGGTCTTCTACAAGCCATTCCTTCTCTTTAAAATCAAGTGATTCTCCGTAGCACTATGCTACTCCCTTCAAAGATCCTTTCTTCTGTGGCTTCCATCCCAGCAGATCATTTGCTCTGCTCCCATTCGCTGTCATTATGCTGGGCTCTCTAAATAATATAATGTTTCCCTCATCGGTTCATGGTTTTCCCATGTCTCCCAAGTGCCTTCTAAATAGGAAATGGGTATGTGCTTTAAAGTTCAAGCAAAGTTCAGTTTTAGTGTTATCAATAGCAAGCCTGCTTTCCTGCCCCAAATCTGTAATGAGCAGTCTTTTTCCCTCTCAGTCTTCTCTTATTGTTTCCTATTTGGACACTCAAAGTGTTCATCACAGCAGCTCTTTTTACTTCTCTTTGCCACTGCATTCAGGACTAAAGCTATGTTTTCACTTGGGCTTCTGCTTTTGATGACATATAGCTCTTTTTGTTGAACCCATACCCATTTCTTTCATCAACAGCTAATCTTGAAAGCCTTCTGTGTAAAAGGAGAAAGACTGCAACAGGCAACAGCATTTTCTGGGCTTAGATTTATTTTCTCATCTGTCAAATCACATGTATTTCGTGTCTCTAGCAGCCCTGCTGGAATGCTAGACATTCATCAGGGCTGCTGATACTGCTCAATAGTTCTTTCGTTCCTTTAGCATACTCTTTTCGTCCATTTTTTTTTTTTTTTTTTTCTGCCTTGTCTTTCACAGATCTTACAGTCAGCAGCTATGGGGAAGTGCCACAGAGATGGAGAGCAATGACAGACAGAAAACACTACTGTCTCCAATACCAGGGCTCTGCTTTTCACTCCTACTGTATATGCAACCCAGCTCTTAAAAACAAATACACTGCCCTATATCATATACTCACATATACTCATGCCAACACCCTGCAGCAGCTGCAGATGTCCTACTGCAATTCTTGCTACTCTGTTATTGCTCAAGCCTGCCTGACGCACTGAGTCCTTCCATAAACGAGTTCTGTCCTATGCCACTGTCTACTGCAACTCACCAAGCTTCTCTCACACTTCCTACCCCAATTATTCTTTTCCTGCAGGATCCAAACTCATCCTTCTACATTCCTCTTTTTTTCCTTAAAGAAAGTTGGAAGTATGAGGGTCATAGTAACATCTATTTTTCTGGAATGTGCAGATTTGATGGGTTTAAATCTCTATGCTTATCATTTGCCCTGGCTGTGAGAGCAGGGAATTAATAGTCTTAATTTTTGAAGAAGAGCAGAGATGGAACTGCAAAGCTCAGCAGTTCTACACATCGTCCCATTTTACTCATATTTTTAAATTTTCCTTCCTTGCCCTGCTGCCTCCCGTGTTTCACCCCACAGATTCTGTTAATGTGGAAAGACTTACTACAAAGATATTACTGCTTCTCTGCCTCTGTTACTTATGTGGAAGATGAGTCACTGTACAAACATGATAAGATTAGCATCCTGTCCTCTCATGGCCTACACTGTGAAAGTCAATATGGTGGCCATTATCCAAACTGTATGAGTAGTGCCAGGAAAAAAAACAATCAGTCTCCTGCCAGCACACTATGTGTTGCAGGTTTACTACACTGATCCTTTCTCCTGAATCTCATAAACATGACATGTTGTTTTAATAATTTTTGCAAAGAAAGTGCTAGATGAATAACATGATGCTATTGTTCTATACTACGTCACCTGTATTCTTAAGTTTGTTTTATTTAGACAAACATAAACAAGTAATAAATAAACAGGAAATATTCATTCATAATTCAAATGGACAACACTGAGAACCTAAATACTGCGTGTTTGTACAAACATTCCTGTTATTTACCGAAGTGGATCTTCATTGACATTACTTGCCATGTGAGCAAATCTGAAAAAAATAACCCTTGACTGTGAATAAGTGGTTCTTAGATGGTTTCTTTTGTTAGAGTTAGAAGAAGACTTTATTATCATAGCAATATATTTTTTCTGATATATTGATAATAGATTTCAGTCAGTCTGAATTTCTGGAGGCTTTGATCAATGAAATACTGTAAAACTTTTCTCTGATAGCTTTTTTTTTTTTTGTAACAATTTTAAAGGTGCTCATATAGTTGTGGAAAAGAAGATGGTATTTTAAGGAATGGCACAGAATTTTATATGATCATTAATTTCTGGAAAACAGTCATTTTTTCCGTTCTATTTTTTTCATGAATGTATAGATGTTTGATGCTCCCTCATCTCCAACTTCATTCCTAAAGCTACACATTTCTTTTTCTTTTACTTAGAGAACAAAAGGAATAATTGCATCCAATTTCAAAATCCAATAAACCTAGATTCTTGTTTCTTGTATTTGTGGGACAGATGTACAATGGTGTTAAGAAACTGCCACTGTATTTATTTTGGGTACAAAGAATTCTTAATGTTTAAGACTGAAATTATTTGCAAGAGTTAATGTCATTAGAAACTGAAGGGTCTCAGCAACTTATGGAACTGAGTATTTAAGACCTTGTCCAAACAGAACCCTTTTATATCTAATAGTTTTTCTCCAAGATCTATTTACATTTTCTTTTGATAAACTGAACTCCTTCAGTCTATGACTAAAACATATTTTCCTAGCTCTGAATTATTTGAGTAATATTTCTTGTTCTTACTGTAATGTTTCTACAGCTATTAGGGGTGGAAATGCAAGAACTGCATGCAATATTCTACTCTGGTAATGTCATATAATGATAATCTCTCAATTATTCTCAAATATTCTCCGGCATTTACATTGAAATGTGATGTTAGGATCACCCTGAGCTGCTTTTACGCTGTGACTCTATATTTTCTGAGTTGTTGCTTTCCAGTATATAGTTCCACATCTTTGTCAAATATGTTTTTCCTTATATGGATATTCTTTGTTGGCTTCCCACCACTATTTACCAATCTTAATTTTTAAATCTTAATTTCAAAATTGTATCTTCAATATTATATTATTTATTCCCTCTTATTTCTGAAAGCACAGAAATGGCACCTTACATTTATTAATGACTGAACAGGCAGAAGCTTGTTTTGAGTTTAGTGGAACCTCAGTTTCTCAGTTTAAGGAGTTCAGCAGCAATGATGGCTTTAAAAATTTTTGTATTCTGCATGCCTAAATATTTGTTCCATCCCCATGCAGAGTCATGCTTGTCTTCTCATTGTGTTAACTTTATCAGTGAATTAATATGGAGTCAAGATTACTGTCCTGGTTTTGGCTGGGACAGAGTTAACTTTCTTCATAGTAGCTAGTAAGAGGCTGTGTTTTGGATTTGTGCTGAGAAGAAGTCTGATAACATCTTGATGTTTACAGTTGCTGCCAGGACAGTCAAGGGCTTTTCAGCTTCTCTGCTGTGCCAGTGTCTGCAGGTGCAGGAGAAGCTGGGAGGGAGCACAGCCCTAATTACCAGCCTAGGATTCGACCTTGGGTTTAGGATTGAGACCCAAATTGGCCAATTCCGTATCATGCACATCATGCTCTGTAAATAGGTGAGGATATGTCCGGAAGTTCTCTCTCTCTGGGTTGTCCCTCTTTGAGTCACCCTTTTCTCAAGGTCGTCTCACTCTCTTGGTCAGCTCTCAGTCTTGGACACTTGGGCTCTTATCTCCTTTCCAGGACTGTGGTTTTGGGATTTTCCCTGCTCTGGGATCATTAGCCCGGAGTGGGCTGAGCCTTGGTCATTGAGTG
>NW_010112491.1:0-53420 GCF_000699245.1 Pterocles gutturalis | reverse complement strand
CCAATCTCTAACATTCTGTGCTTCTGTGAAATGGGCAGGACTGATCTGGAAGCTATTCGTCCTCATGAAGGACAACAAATTACAAGATAGTTACTATATCAAGTCATCTTAGGCTTAGAAACCATCCTCTGAAAGGATCTTTGCTAGAAGAATCTTTTTCGAAAGCAAGAAAACATTTTCTTGATTTAATTTTTGAAAAACAAAATGTCAAAAGCTACTCTATTCACTTGTGACAAAACACTCTACCAATACAACTGAACATGTTCCTCCAGCAACATCTGGATACTACCCCTACTGAAAGTCATACAAACCACAGGTCTTAAAATCTGAGGTTGTGAATGCCCTCTGGACCATGCATTTTTATCAAAACATTTCATCCCCACAGTATGAGAATCAGGAGAAAGAAAGATCATTCAAGTCCCCTGCACTAATCCTTTCCATTGTAAATTCACCTCACCCACATTCTTCGGGCTCTGGAAATGAGACATCTAGAAGAGGGTTAACAGGGGAAAACACCTGAACTGCAAATTGATACTACTTGTTCCAGCAAATTTCATGGCTTTTGGATAAACAGGGGGTTAATGCCATGAAATAACAAGACTAAAGCTTAGCTCTTATTTGTAGATTTTATCCTGTTGATCCATTAAGGAAATACCTCTGAAAGGGACTCAAGCTTTTTCAGATAGTCCAGTTCTAGCCTCATGATATGATGACAGCAGCCTAGACATGAACATAAATCTTCAAAATAGAGAGCATATTGCCCATGTTTCAGTCACTCTGTTCAATCAGGCATATAATTTTAAATCTCTGGTGCTGACAGATCTGCCTTCTGGAGGACTCCCATAAAGTAAAGTGGATGTGTACCACAGTCGGCCTTTTCCAGCACTCATACAACCAAGACAACGTTTCAAACCAGGGCAGCTGAAGGTAGTGAGGCTGGTCATCTCTTCAAAACGGCACCCCTTGTTGCTCAAGAAATGGGAGTCAAGAGTCCTAACTCTCACACTGAAGAACACCTCAGTGGGCCTAGGGTAATAGAATCAGTTAGGCTGGAAAAGACCCTTAAGATCATCGAGTCAAACCATTAACCTAGCACTGGCCAAGTCCACCATCAAATCACATCCCTAAGCAACACTTCTATACATCTTCTAAATACCTCCAGGGATGGTAACTCAACCAGTTCCCTGGGTAGTCCCTTCCAATGCTTGACAACCCTTCAGTTACCCTTAGGTAAATAAGACATCAGTGCAGAAAATTTATCAACAGGGTAATTCTCTAAGTGAAAGTCTCTTCCAACAGTTTTGATGCAGATTCATTCATTGATGGAATAGGCCAAACAAGCAGCACGCATGCATGAAGAAATTTTTCACTGTGAGGGTGGTGAGGCACTGGCACAGGTTGCCCAGAGAAGTTGTGGATGCCCCATCCCTGGAGGTGTTCAAGGCCAGGCTGGATGAGGCTTTGAGCAACCTGGTCTACTGGAGGGTGTCCCTGCCCATGGCAGGGGGGTTGGAACTTGATGATCTTTGAGGTCCCTTCCAACCCTAACCATTCTATGATTCTATGATACTGCTTCTTTCAATAGTTTGCTAGGATGAAGTGGTACTTTGCTAGCAGCAAAAAGAACTAAAGAATTAAAAATAAACAGGCCAGAACAAAGCAAATTTTCTATTTCACTTGCAAAATCAATGTAGCAACAATTTTCTCTTCTTTTAGTATGAAAAATAATGCTGGCAAATTGCTATGTCACCAACGTAAAAGAAAGACTGAACACCAAAGAGTTCTTGGTGCTTGCTTTTTTCATTATTTCAAGTGAAAACTGTTTGCTATACTGAAGCTTCTTCACACGTAGTGAAGGTGAAGTACAAACGCATGTAAATCTAACATGTTCAATCTCTGTATTTAGGTTTCCACTGAAATTAGTCTCCAGAATTATTTGAGCACTTAATTAACAAAGTCTCAAAAATAAGGCTCACACTTGGTTCACTTGCTGTCAGTCACTAGGATTTTATTTATACATGCTTTAGTGTTTGTTCCACTGTATGTAGGCCTCAAAAAGCAATAGTTCAGGTCATGAAGGTCAAATAAAATTCAAAGATCAGACAAATACATTTGGGAGGGACCTTAAGCTATCGATCCTAACAAATGTGTTTTCTATTTTGTTCCTGAAGACCTCAGACGCTGGAAACAAATCTCCAGACAAAACATTCCAGTGGTTCAATTTTATTGCTGTTATGGGTCTGCCAATCCTTAAGAGAAAAAGAAAAAAGCTTTATCGAAATTTACTGTTGTTACTTCTTACCAGGTCTATTAGAGACAAATGGAGTTCTTTCCTCTCTACACTGCAATATTATTACCACGTTGCTTTTCAGATATATTTTTATAGGTTAGGAGAAACCATCTGTACCCTCCACTTCTCCTTTGGAAGTCACATATCTTACACATTGTTCTGAATAAGGTATTATTTCCTCTTTAAAGATGAGGAGTTCAGTGATGGGAAGGCATCTATTTCAGAGGTGAAACTTGAGTCTCCCAACTTTTCCTTATCAAATTTTGGTGAAAGTATGAAAATAAACACCATATGTCACCCACATGAGCTCTGTATGCTCTTGAAATGGGATATTCACTAGGTAAGCAGAGAAAAAAAACGTCTTAGAGGAAAAGCGTATAAAAATAGGTATAAAAATAAATATTTATATAAATATACACACTTTTATACATTAGGATAAATTATCTCCACTCTTCATTTCTCTTTGCAAGTTACATACTCTGGACACTGAGTATTCTTATTCCTTTCTTCTGCATCGTGTTTACCTGGTACTCCTCTCCTAAAATACAGTGCTCAAAATGAGGCAGAATAACACAGAGGGTTTAACCAATGCTGAACAGAACAGAAACTTCATGTGCATCATGCCTGTGGTCCATGTTCCTCTTTATACAGCCCAGTATAACTTGCCTTTCGTCAAAAGAGCTTGACATCACTGAATTACATTCAACTTGTGATCAGCTACAGCTCATGACTTTCTGCAGAACTGAAAAGTATATTAGTTACTTCCATGTTTCATCTGTGGGGTTCACATTAGCAGCTTAGGAAGGGAGTAGTACAGAACCAGTCCTGAACTCAGCCCCTCATTTACTTCAAACCGCTTCTCCAAATTAACAAGTTCCCTTGAAATACCAAAACCAACCCTTCAGCATGTCACAAATGCTCTCAACTCTGTCAAACATCTGTATCATTAACACACTAACCACTGCTGTCTTCTGACAGATGAGCCTCAGGACTACACAGGAATTCCCTGTGAAAGCGATATTCTGAAAACCATGCTGCATACAGTTTGCAAACCAATTTTGGACCTGACTTTTATTCCTCTCCCCTAAGCCATTCTTTCCATGTTTACCTTGTGACTATCTCATTTCAAAAGCTTACTGAGGTCATGTGAATGTTTCTTCTCATACCTTCACCAAAATTTGGAAAGCCAAAGTCAGGAGACTCAGTATCACCTTTGAAACAGACTCCTTCCCACCACTGAGCTCCTCATCTTTAAAGAGGAAATAATACCTTATTCAGAATGGCAATGCTCTGCTTTCTCTGTTAGCTAGGTTTTTATTAGATTTACTCAACCACTCAGATTCCCTCAGCTGATCCTACCCACTTTTTAAAGTGCAAATTCTGACTTACCAAGGGAACTGAAGGGCCGATAGGGTCGCTCTGACTTCATAACATTAAACATACAAGCCTAAGGACATATAAGTCAGGTCACAGGTGGTGAGTGGTGTTCAGCCAGTACTATTCAAAAGGTTTTGAGCACATAGCACACAACATTAGTACCTCTAGAAGAGAATTCAAAGAGACTTTATTTTAAAGAAACGTGGCTACTAAGTATAGCCTTCATTCATACACTAGAAAAGTAATCTATTATAAAATAAATTAGTATTTTAGCTTTTTGAATTTTACATGGTTTTGTTGTTTGAGTAGTACTTTCCCAAAACATTAAATACTTAGTTTGACTCCGGTTGATCTTCAGGTCACTTAAATCCAGAACCCTAGAAGAAGATACTTAACTCATAGTCTCACCAAAAGCCATTAAGGTGACTAAACACATTTGGAAGTCTGAGCTTTGGTCACTGATTCTTAAGTTTCCACCTGCAAAATGGTGACAACATTTCCCTGCTATTTTGTCATATGAGGGTAAACTAGTCAGATAAGATGATCACCGACACTTTTTAAGCGACTGTGTTGGTTTAATTCTTGTATTTTCTTTTATAGATTTCAATACTCTTGAAAAGTTTGGGCTTCCTCTAGCAGTACATTTTCATGCAATGCAAGATATGTGTTTATATACCTTTGTTGCTGAAAGTATTGCTCTTAATGCTGGCACAAATGCAGCAGAAACAACAGTAATCAATTTGATTTGGCCTTATGAAACAAGTGTCATTTTGATAAACGAGCCTAATTAAGCTGATATTTCAGGTAGAAAGTGTATTGAGTTAATGTGTTGGCACCTCTAGTTTTAGTCAGACAAGTACAGATGTTGCAATGAAGTAGCAGTAGTACATTATTAACTTTGCAAGTCACTCAGTTTGCATTCACAGAGTTTGATCAAAGCCACACAACTCAGCAACTGCAAGAAAACGCTGATTTTAGGTTTTAATTATTCAGCAGCATATACAAGTAGTAGCCCCAGAAAGTTTCAAAGCTATAGGTCTTTCCTTGATGATCCCTCTCTAGCATAGAAATGATTAATTAGTCTAGCAACAGAGCACAGTACTTGGGGCAGAGAATCACGTTTGTTTAGAAAACCTTATTCAAACAGCAGAAGACAAAACCTATGTTTCTTCTCTTTTACATAAATCTAATTACAGACTGTCCTGTTAAGGCTAAAAAACACCATACATTTACACAAATCCAATTACAAGATGTATCACTAAGGCTAAAAGACATTGTTCGCTTATGCTATGCTTTCTTATGCCTTGGAAGTCTTTGATACAGGACACATGGTTGGCAAATACAAATTTGTTTTCCATTTAGCAATGGTAGCAGATAAAATAACACACTAGTCATCTCCTCCAAAGTCAAAGCAGTCTTAAATTTTCTCAATTTTTCTACTGAGTCCTCTGTAGCCTCAAATCAATTTATTGCACTTACCAATTTATAAAGACTTGCAGCTACACTTACTATTACAACACAACTATCTTGCAGGGAGGGAGCTGCTTTCTTACCTAGCTCTCCCACAACAGGTATGACTGCAGAGAATTGGCTTGCAGCTCAAGCTCTGGTAAGAGTAGTTATGATTTAGTCAGGTAGGTAACCACCAGCATCAGTAAGGCTCCATGTAGGTCTGTTACTACAAGCTCGCGACACTTCAACACAAGCTTAAGCTAGCTTCTGAGATAAGAGAGCTTCCTCCCACAGACACCACAGGACACCACTTCTGGAATTGACAATGAGCTGCCAGTCTGCTATGCAGCAAACAGCAACTTAACTCAAATGCTCCTTCCCGCTCTCAAAACATACCTTCTTGGAAACATTTCCAGAAGCATAAAGATTGAGAGGAACAAAGCACTTCCTACCTGCAGGAAGTTTCAAAGCCGTTTCAAGAACTGTGCGACAGCTACTCAAATCCTGACCCTTTGGAAACTGTCTTCCCTTCTTTTATCAAGTTTGGCCTGCTAAAAACAAGTGTGCACTGAAAATGTTTCTGACGTTTCTTGTATCCAATTACCCACCTCCTTGGGGGTTTCCTCTTGCAAGACAGTTGAGAGAAATGGTTTATTGTATTTTCTTCAGATCCAAAGAAAAGTTTCCTCTAGAGTATAGAAAAATATCCTGTTCTTGATATCTACCTGTCAAAAATCAGGATATTCTCCATTAGGTGTTTACCCCAGAGAAACAGTCTTGACATTAGATCAGCCTACTTTCCTGTTGCAGACCATGAGGTGGGGATCAGTCAGGATGGCTGTAACATCTTTCAGGTTGACACATCAACTAAGCCAGTCTAGAAACGGATCTACCATGGGCATGACAACAGCAGAACATGACATCAGACAGCCAGGCTTCTGTCAGACTCAGATAACTCAATTGAAAAAAAAATTTAAAAATTTCACACCACAGAAAAATATCTACTTCTATACTGTAATGAGAACAGACATATAAAGAGCAGAGACAGGGAAAAAAACTCAATAAATTAAGTTGAATGTAACAGTAAAATACTCTTTATCTGGTCACAACATAATGGAATATTCAAGCATCATTCTAGAAAATGTAAGCATATACATATATACACCTGTTTTTGTGATGAAACGACAAAATTAGGAGCATTGCCAGTCTTAACGGTTCAAAAATTATTTATATACACAAAACAACCATGAGAACACCAAGAAAATGCCACTTCTAAGCAGACACGTAAGGACATAGTTAATTTGCTCAATTTTCCCTGTAACTATGTATTCTACGAAATTTTAATCACAAAAAAACCCGACTTGGGAGCAACCAGGATGTGAGGCATGAAGAAAAACACAGGCACTGTTACATTTATCAGAAGATGAAAAAGACATATAAGAAGTGTGGGATGTATTAATTTGCAGAAATACAGCATGAAACCAGCCAGGTCATCCACTTGGTGCAGAACTTAAAAGTATCCTTCAACAATGAAGCATCTTTCTAGTAGATACTACTATCTGACAACTCCACTTAAGTTTGAAAACCTCTGTCAGGATTTCAACAATAGGAACAAGTAAAATAAATTAAGATGACACAACACCATAGTGGTGCATACTTTCACTCTTTCACTCCCAAGAAAAAGTGTTTTGACTTGTCATTTTGCATGTTTAACACAAATACAAGCACCAGACAGGAACTGTAAGCCTATGAAATTGCTCATGTGATTTTTTTTTTTCAGGATCTTTTTTTAATTTCAAAAATAAATGTTCATTTTCTACAAATTTTGCCAAAAAGGCAGAATATCTAACACTGCCATAAAATCTTGCTGGATGGATGGGGAATACTGTCAGTCAAACATTTCTCCTACCTCACAACAGTTTTCCAATGTGAACAGATCTTGTAAGACAGTCAAACAAGCCTTAAGGCTTTAAGATCATTAAGCACTACTACTAGAGCCAAAGAGATCAACTCATGTGCAAGAACACAAGCAGCCCTAGCAAATGACAAAGTGCTCTGTACACTCCTATCCACTCTTCAGAGATCTGTTCATGCTCACTCTTGCCATCAGATAGGGAACTAGAAAGAAAAACAATAAACAAAGCTTTGTTCTACAGCACCAAAGTACTGCAGGTAATACCTGATGAAGTTACCTACGTTGTTGCTATAATAATGATAGATACAAGAAATTCCAAGAGTCTCATTTACAAAGATGGCTCTACCTGTCAAAATCTGGAATCTCAGCAATTTTTGTAGAAGTTGTGTTTTATCTTAGCTGTAAAAAAAAAAAGAGTACTTTGAGACAAATGACATTTTCTATGCATCTAGGATATTTCTTGGTGCTTTTCTTAGAAGGATTGTTTGTGGCAGTGACACCACTGCTGGTGCAGAGAATCACTTATCACCATCAATGATGGTACTCAGCTAGTAGTGTCTGCAAACAGAGCTTGAGGGAAGCATGTCGTGTACAAGCTGACCTGGAGACTGTCCAACTCTACCAACCACTCTTACAAGAAGAGGCTTCTAACTATTCTGACAATAAACATTTTCACTTCTTCCCAGACCAGCATCAAGTTACATATTCACCTGACACACAACTTTGCCTGGCTCTGACGCAGAGACAGTGCCAGTCTGCAGAGCTGAAGTAGCAGCCTGCAGAAGGGAGGCAAAAGTGGTTCATTTCTGTTCAATGCCAAGGATGTTTTACTGACACAGTCACCCTGAGTTTTGCAGACAGTGGCTGGCTAAAACCTCAGATGTAATCATCTCCTCCCCAAAACGATCCCTCCAAGTTAGAGTTGGAATCTCTTCTTGTGGACTATGAGAAAACACAGGTGCTCAAAAGATATCCCTGAACTTCTTTGTCTTCACTGAGAAGGTCCAACAGAGTCACAGAGTCCAATAAAGAAAATGCATTAAGGCAGAACATGCAGCTTTCTGTGGTTATCTGTAAAGAGTTAAAACAGTGTCTAAGAGACCAGAACCATTGAGCTGTGCGATGCTTTGCTCTGGTGACAACCTGGCTAACACATTTTTAGAGAGTGGAAGGGAACACATCTTCTGCTCTATTAAAAAAAAAAAAGTTAAAATAATACAAAAGAGAAAGGGAAAAAAGAGGGACACATCCTAAAATTATTCCAGCAGTAAAGCTACTTTAGACTAAAGGAGGAGACACCACTGGGATCATGCACTACCTTGCCAGCAAGATGCCTTTGTCCTTGGGTGGTACTGCAAGAAGGCACCCCTGCATGCCAGTTTGGCCCAGCATCAGCTGTTTTGTTTCCAGTCTTGCATACATCCCTTTACAACAAAGCGTAAGACATAAATAATTATTTTTTTCATTATGAAAAGGGCCATAAAGACACAGGAAGAGAGTTAGAGATTTGGAATCCAGAAGAAAAGCAGTTTCTGTGTCACAATCACTTCCCGTTTAATAATGGATAAATATATTTTAAGTATTCCTTTACACACACTGCATCTATAAAAGGGACAGAGTTTGATACCAATAACATTCGATGCTTAAACAGCAAGCCACTATTTAGTTTAGTAATTTTGCTATTCTATTTAACCATTTTTCAATGGAAAAAGCATCTCTGCCCTAAGTATCACTCTGAACAGTTTCTAAAAATGGGGTATTACTACCTCTAGACTTCATCTTTACAAGCTTTCTCCTGAATTTTTTTTCCCACCACATACCTGTATATTCCTGTGTTAGTGACTTGGAAGCAAGAATACATAAAAGTTGCAATTCATTTCACTGCACCATCTTGTGGTTAATAGTAGCAGCCACACCAAGAATGATCCACAACAGATTGTCAGGTGTTGACGAGACCTCTGCCCTGCCCCATGCATTTGTAATTAAAACACACCATGGAAAGCTATCAGTCTCATACCCTCTTGTCAGGTTTCCACAGAGGGCAGAAAACTAAATTTCTCAGCTATTGGGTGTTCCTTTGGTTATGCAGCAAGTTTTAAATGTCCACAACCATCGAGCCTCATCATCTTGCTTCCTAAACTCTGCATTTTACCCTCCCCATGACCACTTCACACTTCCTACAGACAGCTGTACGTTACAAATGCAACAAAACCCACACCCAAACAAGTTCACGCATACAAGGTGACATTCTTGTGTCACATGGCATTGCAAAGGAGTGTGCCACCTTACACAGAAACTCAGGTCTGCCAAGGCAGAAGTACTAGTTTAAGAAACTTAATGCACAATGGCTCCTTGAATATTCACTTCGTAGAGAAAACCATGAGATGTTTCCAAACAGTCACAGACCCTGGCTAAAAGTTAATACAGTTATTATATTCCCTCCTAGAGTCTCTTGTGCATATAAGGGGAGGCAAGGACAATTTTCATACAGGTACCACAAGGATGAACACATTTTAAAAACTAGTCCAGCATTTTTTATTGTTTTCCAGCATTCTTAGGCCAGACCGAAAAAAAACCAACAAGCAACGAGCACTCTCACTGCCGTATTTACAAATGTCTTAATACTTCGAGATCACATGAATTTGTTAAAATCAGTACAGCTATTTTACCATATAGGGATGAAAGTCAGTAAATGCTTCACTAGATCAGCTGATACATTCTGACAAAGATGAGTGTTTGATGACTATTAATGAATATTCAAGTAGTTAATATTTGGAAGGCATCTAGGCTTTGCAACTAAATGACAAAAACCTACACAGAGTTTAATATATTTCAATAAAATCACTTTTTAAAACTTTACCAAGTATCAATAAAATATTAACTTCCCAGCAGTAGAGAGCTATTAGCTCATTCTGATCAGTGAATTTAAAACAAACATTCTCATCTCCTCTAAAGCCATTAGCTACCAAAATATTTATGCACAAGCTGTTACAAAAGCCACTTCACTAGAACTAGATAATTTTACTGTTCAGCAGTGACAAATGAAGCAGATACCCATATAAATGAAGAAAAGTGCTTAAAAGTTCACTAAAGGAAAAAGGAGGAAGCACCCTCACTATTGATTATATAAATGAAGACCCCTTAATAGGCTGTTTTAAATGGCATAGTTATTAATGGAAAAGTTACTAACACAGTAAATCTGTATAAATAACTTTAAGTGTTCTCATGCTGATTCAGTAACACTTAGAGCCATCAATGCAATTACTAGCTGTTAAACCTGAAAAATGAGCTCTCATTTAGGCAACAAGTACAAATGAAAGAAAAACACTCCGTCTTAAAACAAGGCAGAAGATTTTTCCTCCTCAAACACACTGGCCAATTAAGAAATACTGTTTCAACCCAGCATTGTTGCTCCACAAAAATCCCAATACCTCTCCATTAGCCTACATACCTCCCAATCAACTTTTATCCTGTAGGCTCACTGTCTGCAATTACTTTACCTACAATATTCAAATCACTCAACTGAAACCTCTCATTACTCTACTGCATTCATGCTCCACACAAGATGAAGAGCATTGAGCTTGTTCAGAAACACTCGAATTTCCTTTCAGCTGTAAACATCAAAAGCATCAGCACAAGGTACTGCCCAGACCTGTACCAGAGGCATTTTAGCACCCTCCTGCAATAGCAGCATATATAGTCTAACAAACATCTGTTAAGCAAAAAAGTTACCATCACTACTCCATGACAGCCTAATTTGCTTCATAAAACAGGTCTATGTCTTACGTATTGCTAAGCATCCTTGATTGAGATTGTATTAAAATGCTTGTACTGTCCAATCTGCAAAAAACCAAGGGGAATAACTTCATATCTAAAAATGTATAATATTCTTTAACTAACCAATCTAAAATTATATTTTAAATTATTAAACCTATGCTAGAAGCTAACCTAGCTAAAATCTGTTCTAGAAATCTTGAACAATGTACTAAAAAGCAGTACATGTCTAATAATAAAATGTGAAGTTGCACCAGTGTCTGACACTCATGGAACTACAAATTCCCACAGTGACAATGCAGTTTTGCTAGTAGCTTCTGCAGGCAAGAGGCGAATTTTTTGCATTTTATTTTTGTTCAACTGGTTCCACTTATTGCCTAGGATCTGTACCCTAGGATCTAGGATAATTAAGGATCTGACTGGGAGCTGAAAGAGGCAGGAAAATTTTATGCATTTTCACATGAAGAATGAGTATCTTTAGATGGACATTGACAAACCCTACACACACATACCCCACATGCACCAGTGTGGAAAACATGTCTGATGTGAAACAATGGAATTACTATAGTGTAGTTTTAAGGAGCTGAAAGATGAGGTGAAGGCAATTTCACAAACAAACAGGAAAAAAATGCAGAGCTCTTAGTGTAGTAATAGGAGGAGTGTTACAGGTATCATACAAGAAAACAAGAGGAATTATGAAAAATATTTCTAAAAAGTAAAAGGATTACTACATACAAAAAAAAAGAGAAGAGAAAAAGATTGTTTTCTTAAGTCTATAATTCTTCTCAAAAATATAAGCAGCTTAACATGAGGCAAAAAAGATAAGACAGGTTTCAGTGGGAGGAATGCATACATGACAGACCCTAATAAGACTGATACAAATATGCTCCTCTCTCTACTTGTTAACTTTTTCTACAAAGGTAAATAATGAAGGCTTGGTTTTATTCACTACTAAAAGGATACGTACAATTTTATACCTTAACATATTTCTATTTAGGTTCACTCCACCATTTAGCTTTGATGAGCACTGCATATATTCTGCATCCAAGTGAATAGCACAGTTAAGAAGACAAAGTAATTTTACAGCAGCTTCTCAATTTAATCAATCCATTTTAGGTTCCCATATGGATGTAAAGACAATATTTGTTACTTCGACTACCTCTGAAATACAATTAAGGCCTCATTTGCTGAAAAGCACTTTAAGACACACACACAACCCAGGATCTGATAGACACACAATTAAATAAATTAGACTTTCAGAAGAGTAGAATAACTCCAAATGTTAAGGAATGCATTTAACAAAAACAGCCTTCCAGAGAAACCAAACCTTATGCAGGCATTTTCAATCAAACATCAAAAAAGAATATTTGCATGTCAGTTTATCTGCATCATTCAAGTAAGTAGCAATATTATGTCCCTTCCCGGCCCACTCTCGTCAACTTCTTGTAAATAATCTTTAAACAATCTCTGATGAACACTTGGCCTTACTCTTCCGGATCTGGACTGGGATGAACAACCTTTGCCAAAATCTTGGGAGAAGCGGAAAAAAGGGAGAACAATATATCTAAAACAAGGCATTAGAATTATTGCACGGCTCTTCCCTTCATGGCCCATATAGGGTTAGATTTATTACTTTTGTTCTTTTTTAAAAATACTGTATTTTAATTTTGGTACTTGAAGTCCTACTTGACAAGCCAAATCCCTAGACAAAACTAAAGAGAAGAATGTTGAAGACTGCTGAAAGCAAAGTTCACAGTTACTTTAATAGAATAAGTCTGTGGTTTCTTATTACCGCATATAGATGCACAAACTTATGTCACCATCACTTTTGATCCTCCCTACCACCCCCTACAGCGATTAGCATATCTGGAAAGGAACAAGGCATACATGTGGGAGGGAGAGAGAGTCTACATTCCAAGTAGTAACTATAGTGAATTAAAACTCAAACAACTTCATGATTTTTATGCTTTATGACATGAGAGTTTTGTTATCAAAGGATCAGATGTGGATAAACTGTTTTATTTTAAATTTCATGCTTCCTCTTTCTTGAATTTGGATTATTTATCCCATGCACAGGGCATACAATGAAAGTCAACAATAAACACATAACAATGTATTTAGGAGAGTTACTGTCCAGAAATGAATTATGAAAATTGAAGTATATGCACACAATATCAGGATTAATATTAATCTTAACTATCTGCAGAAAGCAACTATCAAGACAAATGACATCCAAAGAGGGAAGACATTCCTACTCCTTAATTCTTTCTGACAGTACTGAAGGCTCCTTGGAGTGAAAATTTAAGCTTTTTATAGCCTAAAGATTACAAATTCACAGTTATCAAAAAAGGAAAGGGACTTCAGTTCCCATACGAATGGCTCAATGAAACTGCAAGTGCAGTTGCTGTTTTAAACAAACTTGATCTCAGCAAACAAAAATAAAGGAACAGAGAATAACAGGGGATGCACAGATACCATTATGTAATACCTTAGTGTGGCCTCCTTTACAATGCTACATACCATACATCTCTAACAATCCTGACATCAGGATGAACTCAAAGACATGTCACACAACAGATCTAATACAGAGATACTGAAAAGAATTGTAATGGTTTCCATAAAAGAATTATAAGAGCAAATAAGAACAGTCTATTATCTTATTAAAAAGTTGTAAACCTCTGGTATGTGTGTGGACAGTTAATAGATACCCATCTGTTCCCCATGCAGAAGAGGGCAGTCAGTAAAACAAGCCAATAAAAAGTCAACAAAGTGGCAAACAGCAAAAATCATTTCATGCTGTATAAGACTTCATCAATGATCACCAAAGTTAGTCAATGTCAAAACTCCAAAGGGACTGACATTAATGCCTTATCACAGTTAATGAAATATAGGTGCCCAGCTGCTTCTAGCAAGTCAGAATCAAGGAAGAGAACATAATATCCCACACTGATCATACAGAGTCCTCTGAGTTTTGGGGGGCTTCTGCTGGTTTTTCTGTTTGGTTGTTTTGGGTTTGTTTCTTTTAAAGGTCTGTCAGTGAAAAAAGTTAGCTATCTGTCATCTAGACAGATCAGAGGACTTCACCCAGCATGGCAAATCTTTTTTTTTCTGTATACATTTCTTGGTGCTAGTGTGCATCTTGTCAACAATTACATAATTCACAAACATCCATAAACCAAGTTGCATATGTGACAATAGAAAGTGCTCAAATTAGAAGAAGGCCACTAAAAATATAAGCTATCCGGCAAGACTGCTTTGTACATCACTGAACCACCAAACAATTTTGGTTGGACAGGGCCTCTGGAAGTCACCTGGATCCAAACACCAGCCCAAAGTCAGTCTGATCAGATAGCACTGGGTGATGTCCACTCATTAACTCTTCCAAGCACAGAGACTCCACCACTGCACATGACATCCCAACCCAGCATTTTGACTGCCCACATGGTTAAAAAAAACCTCAAAGTTTCCTAGTCCCCAGCTGCAACATCTCACATGCCTCACTAGCTGCTGAGCCCCTTCAAAGGTCTCCGAGGCCCCATGCTGCAGCCCTGCCGGTTGCCCATGGGAAGGCATCCCTGACACCACCAGCTCGTCCCAGACAAGGTTACCCCACCGATGGGCAGCACCAGGGTCAAGGCTGTCCCAGCACCATGCCACTGCCCCAGAGGCCCCTCTACTCCTGCACCCCCATCTTGTCACCCCCAAGACCTCCATGACCAGTTTGGGGGCTAGGGCCAATGATCAACTCCCCACACCCAACCTCTCCGGCTGCCTTTGAAACCCTCCTCCTGATCACCAGCAGCTCCAGGGCACAGACCTCCCAAACACCCCCAACCTAAGCCACATTTCCTTTTTGCCAACTTACGAGCCCACCTGAAAGCTTTGCCACTCATTCTACTTGCACCCATGGAGCCAAGGTGGCCGTGCATTCCCCCTGAGTCCACCCAAGCACCCCATACCCGCTGCTCGGCACACTAAAACACTTCATATGCATCCTGGCAATGTTTTCTTTTTTACTGAGGTAGCAATCTTGAAATATAATTCATGTACATAGTAACAAGAGCAACATCTGTGCAAAACAATGGAAAAGTATCTTCCATTGTCAGAGCTCTGCAGGCAGTAATGAAACCCACAGAAAGTCACAAGTTGTCTAGAAATGCTGATGGAGAGGAGGAAGACATGACATGTATTTGCTAATTAAGGCCCAGGTAGGAGCAAAAAAGGGAATGACCAGCACAGGAATGAGATCAACACTGTAAGGAGAGACCAAAAAAAAAACCAAAACCCAACCATCTCTTGCTTACAAGCAGAAAAGGGGCAGATACTTAAGCAAGACACTTGCTAGCCAGAAGCTAGGAAAGTCTCAGAGTGCACCGATAGCTATGAGAAGATGGTTGGGGATTTTTTTGGTGTCTCACTCGGGCACTGCCTCTAGACAGCATGACTTTCTACTTCAAATACAAGCTGCATCTAGTCTTCAGTCTGGTAGGCTTTTCAAACCCTATGACTGGGTGGTGGGATTGATGCTTCAGTGGGTGGGAGATACATGGAAACAGAAAGAGCAGGGAAGCAACAGGACTAGAACAGGACATAAGAGCGAGGTAGGAACATGACAGTAAAAGAGACAGTAAGAATAGCAAGACAGTGGCATAGAAAACCAGGGAAGAGAGTCTGCAAATTGAAACAAGGAATGAAAAAAGAAAAACAGAGGGAAAAGCCCCCAACCAACAGAGGCAGCAAAAATCTTTGGGCATAAAGTAAATTAGACATTTTTCTGGTATCAAAATTGATTTACAATGTCACCTGTTAAACACAATGCTCCAAAACCAACTCATTCTTTATAGTCTCTGGGATAAAGGAGTGTAGCTTTTTTTTCCTTGATATTTTGAGCCCAGTTCTTCATGGTGAAGGAAGAGACTAGTCAAATTTTTGAGGATGGGAGTTTTCTCTAATGCTTTTTCACTCCTTCGGACTGTAAGCCTGATGTTTCTCTATTCGTGCTTTTCATCTGCTTGAAAACATCACTTGTGAAAACTGGTGAATCCTAACTGGAGATTGTGATGGCAAATGCTAAAACATAACAGATGCACAAATTCATACCAAATTTGATCTCTGTGTGATCTAAAGCTGCAACTGCACAGGATATTTCTACAGCTACTAAGCTCAAGTGATTGATTGTAACCCACAGCACTAATGAAGCTGGAAGAAGAAGCAACAGCCTCAGCCGTCCTAGCCCCAGTTGTTATCCTCACACTGCCTTCCTTCCCTCATATGCAGCTGCATGAACATAAATACAGCTAATTTTAATTGAGACAGATCTCCAAACCAATTAAATTCACAGGTACAGAAGCTTTGGGAAGTTGGGGGAGGCAGCAGAAGAGAGAAAAAAAGCATTGGCACAGTAATTGAGACGAGGGAGAAGAGTGTAGGACTTGAAAGAATGTCAGTTTATCCTAGCTTTAAGCCTTCTGCTGTAGTTTCATATCCATTTTAAAGCAGCTCACAGGAGTACCATCTACATGAATGCCTAGATCTCCTCTGAGACAGTAGAGATACAGTAATGTGGCTTAACCACAGCACAACCACTTTTTAAAGACAAAACAGTAAGGAAGACATCTTGTACCATGTACCTAGTCCCATAATAACCCCTCATCAGCTTCCTCAATTTTAAAAATAAAGCACCTTTCCTTTACAGGGCCATACTTCCAGAATAGGCTGTGAATAACTAAAGGTGTACTGGAAGTGAGGGCATCTAGTTGTTTAGAAATCACAGTCAGCCAGCTTCCCAGGCCGGGAAGGGAAGAGAGAACCTAGACAAACCAAATCCATGTATAATATTTAAGTTAGGCATAGTGTATTTTGCATATTAGGCATGTAAAAGCATAGCGGAGAAAATAAATGTCAGTGATGCTGCTGACTGAGCAACACAGAAATTCCAATGTAGATTTCTCACCTGGATTCAGATGCACTGTTTTGGATCAGCTAAGCCCTACCAGGTCTGGTTTGTACAGAAGTTGTGTGACCAACACTGCTTATCTCCTTTTTTATCACTTGCATTCTGAGGTTTGCGTGTGTGGTAGGTTTTTTCTGCACTGAGAGTATATTCCAGTCACACTAGGATAATCCAAATTTGGGACTACAAGCATTTCCATAAGAGAAATAAATGAGAGAAGACAGTGTATGTCTGTATTAGCTCAGACTAATACAAGAGGAAAAAAAAAAAGAATACAATTTAAATTTTAGGGAAGCATACATGTTACTATAGCCAGGTCCCAGGAAAGTCAAAAACACAGAGCTGAGAAAGCAAATGGAGCACTTGCAAGTGCCAATAAATACTTACAAGAGTGTTGCCTCAGTGGAAAAACCTTTTCCTCCTTCAGTCATCAAGAGCAACCAGTTGTATAGTAATTAAAGTTGTATTGGTCCTGCAACCAGTCACTAGTTATTCAGGCTCTTCTTATTGCCATGAAGCAGGTCGTTCCGCCCAGCTATACGACTAAGGAGTTTGAACAAAGTGTTCCATTTTCCTTTCCACATCACCAGTGCCTTGAATTTATGCTCAGGATACACTGGATGCTTTTCCTCCATGCTCTGTCATCACTACAGGCTGCCACAAATGAGAAGCAAGTTAACACGTACAGTTACACTGCACTGGCAAAACAGTCCACCACAATTTCTTACAACTAGAGGTAAACACAATGCAACCACAGCATCCCAATATATAAAACCACTGCAGGATAAAACTAGAAAAGCTTCTCCTGTGATGGGTGTTTTATTATAGAACAGGTCAAACAATGAGATCTTCTCTAAGACTCCTTTAACAGCATCCTTAACATTTCAAGAATCTGAATTAACACTTTGTAGAAGTATTAATTAGGCAACAGTTTGAGAGACGTTAACTACTATAATAAACTGCTGTGGGCATGAAGGGCTTCGATTAATCTTACTCTCCATATGCTTATACATAAATTATGATATCTTTCAAATGAAAGCCTGCTATATTTCAATAATCTTCCAACTAAACATTTTTAAATGGCACATCATTTTTTTTACAAAGTTATCGATGGCAGATTCAGAGCAGATATTAATAGATTCTATCACAAAAAAAATAAGCTTTATTGTTCTGCTATTCAGGTTGGTTAACTTTCTTACATAAGGAATCCTTATTGTACGATTGAAACAAATCAGTGATTTTCTAAAATGTACTTTTTCACTATGCACTCCAGCTTAAGAACATAATGCTGAAATTCACATGCAAAAAATACCTCCTTAGTTTGGGGTGGCAGGGGGTGGGGTGTAAAGTGGTTTTTTTCTATTTGTTATCAGTTAGGTAGAAAGGAGGTTGGAGTTCATTTGCTGGGGGGGTGGGGGTGGTCTTTTGTTTTATTAGGAGTTATGAAAAAATTCCTACATTTTGCAAACTACATCAGGATACAGTACTGAATCAGACACAGAAGCACAGAGGCCAGTACATTCACACAAAGAAGCATATGTACCACAGATGACTGGTTATGAAAAATCCACAAAGAATTCATCTTTATAAACAAGTGAATGCTACAAAAAACAATTAATTGCACACCAAAAAACTTCAGAGGTAGACACCCACACATGAAGAACAACCCAAAGGAACCAATATAAACTTGTTACTCTGGAGAAATACAATAAAAATTCTAAACCTGTAACAAAAAGCTTCCCGTTTGGGACTTCTTGAGCAGAGGTCCCCCCCAGTATAGAACACAATCATAGAACGGTTTGGGTCAGAAGTGACCTCTGAAGACCATCTAGTCCAACCCCCCTGCCAGAGGCAGGGAAATCTTTCACCAGATTGAGTTGCTCAAAGCCCAAGCTCATTCTTTGATACTAGGAAACACCCATATGGTAAGGTCTTAAAGCAAATCACAGAAATAACAAACATAATAAAATCATATTGTGTAAATAAAACTACGTGTAGAGCAGAAAAAATTTCAGGGTGTGGTCACTTGTTCATAAATGCTTACACACATTCACATAATTAAAATGAAAACAAACATTTTAAAATAAGAGACAGTATGCAGGTCACACCTACTTGCAACTGTGTGGTTTCTTCCTCCATTAGGTACAGTGTACACAGTCTATGTCAAAGTTTGGCTAACATTTTAACTATGGATTCACAGAAGGATCAACACCACATAATTTCAATGGCTTTTATCTGCTTTAAGATATAAGAAAAGACTGACCATCCACTCACAACACCGGCAATCAGAACCTGCTTTTTGTACCCATAATAGCTAAAGAGTAGCCAAGGCATCCTGATTAATATTACACTGAATCAAAAACATTTTAAAAAACACTAGCTCCAGTTTTGCTTCAGCCTTCAGCAGGACACTCAAGTGACAGAAATACAACAGCTACATAAAACAGATAAAGCAGACAGAACAGTTGGGCATACCTTCTTAGCCTTAATTTCAAACACATTTCTTAACTATTAAACTGTTTCCAATTTAGTGCCCACTGAGCCAATTCACTTCCCACTGAGATGGTTTTTAAAAAACCAATTCCATTCAGCAATGTCAGTTCCACCAGGAATAGACTTCAATATTCATACAGAGGTGACTGCTAATACAATCATGTTGCATCATTTTAATTTATAACATAGTAGTGCCTAAAATGTAGTAAAGGCAAAAGACTTACCAAGAGTTTCTCTTCTCTGTAAGTACACTATGAACACTTTATAAATCCAGAAGATTATTTGGTCAAATCACCTTCCCATGCATTTTTTGCAAAGAAAGTCCCTCTGAAATTATGTTGCATATATTTAAATTAAATTTGAAAAATAAAAGTGATGATAATGTAAGAATTGCTGGTCTTATTGAAGATTCAATAACTGGAGATACAGCTTGGGCTACACAGGTGTGTAGGAAAACAATGCAAATGTGGGTTGTGGATAACAGTGTCTCCCCTGAAAACTGTCGGTATTCAGTGATCCTGCCACAGAAGCACCTTGAGCACTTCTAGCACTTCTGTAGAGCTCTCAATGAGTTTTCTTTCCATGACTTTGTCTAGTCACTTTTTAGAGGCCAGCTTCAAAAAGAGCAAAGCTTATCATACACAAGTAAGTCACTCCTTTGCTTTTTCCTCTTCAAGACTAAGAAAAGTCATTTTTAAAGCCACTGAAAGCATGCTAAGAATACTGAAACAGGTGTTTTCTTCTTTTTAAGTTACACTGAAGTCTTCCAACTCCAGGGAACTTGAAGAACCTGTTTTAAAGAAGCTAAGGGTTACTTCCCTGTCAGATTGACTTGTAGAGATAGAAAGCTTGCTTCTTTCTTGAAGTCTTGTGATGGCATTAGAAGTATTTTCCACTAAACACATTTGAAAATAGTTTTATCTAGCAATAAGCTTTTCCATAATAATTTCATTATGATACTCTCATCAGAATAATAGAACATTATAAACACAAGATGACTTACGTTGTGATTACTAACAACAACATTTCTATCAGACAAGAAATAAACCGCATGTTGTTCTTCATGCAACTCCTAATCAAACAAAGACAAGAATCTCTTAAGAACTGCCAAAAAGAAAACACTCTTGCTGATGAAGTATAAACCTAAGTAACATAACATAAGTCTTTAAAATGTAAAAGAGCTGGGAGATCAAAATTTTCTATGACTTAAATATGACAACAGATTAGCTTTCAAGCACAACCAAACCCTCAAAAGAGGCATACCTTCCAGCCTTCAAAAAGGCTGTGGAGAGCATACTATTTTCACACTCTTCTTCACTCTTACAAACAGCATACTCTGAGTACATCTATTCACATCATAACAAAGCAACAAGGGGCTAAAACATGGAAAGTGTCAAGAGAGCTAACTGGTATGTACCACAGCATGGGCAAGAGTGAGGTAACAGAGTAACTTCTTGAAAAGATAAAGAAGATTTTGAAGTAATAATTTTAACAGGATAATGACTCACTACATTCAACTCAGTTTGTCTGATCTGGAGAAAGTGGCTCAACCTAGTATTTGAAAGAAAAGAACAATCACAAAATTTAATTTTAATTTTAAATTGATAAGCTGGCCTATTTCAAAAACTACACATTTAACAGCTTTTCATATATAAGAAGTATTTTTCTGATTTTTCAGAACACTTAAGGCTCCTAACCTCTTTTCAATATTTTCTAGTTACGCAAGAGATAAGGTGAAGATTCACAGACATCTTGGTTAAACTTTTTTATCCAGCTTGCTTCTGTTGCTGAAAACACAAACATGGGAGTTCCTACCAATTCTTGGAAAAACATCTATTTTGGTCCAAAGTTACCTTGAGAAGAGCATCCCAACTAGAGGTAAACCCATCACCAAGGATGTAGTATATACAGAAAGGTCTTTCATGCAAGATACAGATCAGATATTTACTGAAGTATCCAAAGTTACTAATTTATTCCAATATTGATTATTTTCACTCCCTTAAGTAGTTAGTGGCAGTTTTTAGTAGTATGCAATAAAACCTGGCAAGGAGTATCAAAGAAATTAAGTCTAGAACAACAGGTTCACACTTCTGATTTGGTAATGAGGCATTAATGGGAATCTCATTTCCAGACTACGTGTCTATTAATTTGGGCCCAAACATCTTCAACACAAGTTTCCTCAAGCCACTGAATTTCTCTCAGTATTTTATTATTAGAGGTTATACAGTATGGCTAAATTACTCCTATCATACCCTATTATTTGCCCTTGAGCTTTGTCAAGCTTTCACCAATAAGGCCAAAATTTATCTTGCTTACTGTCTGTATGAAGCTTAGGGGATATTTAGAGGAAGAACAGACCAACAAAATGAGAGACAGACATAAAGGAAATAGTGTATGGGAAAAAATTTCTGTGAAACCCATTTCTTCCCCCCACCAAGAGAAAGATTAATTAAAAAAAAAAATCTGTCTATAGTTAAGAAAAAACTTTAAATCCTTAAGCTATGAATTGGTAACTTCCACAGAAGATTACTTGGATGTCAGGAATTTGCCTTTTTCTAATCTCAATAAGAGCTCGTGCAAACATGAAAGTTTGAAAAATCAGAGCTGATAGATGCCCATAGTCCTCTAAAGGATCTTCAGCTATTTTTCATTCAAAGTTTTGTTGAAACAAAGCACCTGTGACCTGGACAAAGGAAGTTTTCCTAAATGTAAAATTAATTTTAGAACATCCTCTATGATTTTCAGAGGAGCCTTGCCTCAATTTCGGTTTAGGAAACATCCACCCTAGGAATAAATCAGAGTTGAACAGGGCCAGAGGTCCTGAATATGGAATGCGATGCTTTTTACTTCTCTTGCCTCCCTGTTCACAACCTCTTTTCTTTACCCACCTTTTCTTCTTTTATCTTTCTGTATGTGGTTTAATTGGAATCTTCTTCAGGCAAGCCTAAATCTCTCCCTGTGAGTCTGCAACTATAGAGGCAATCAAAACCAGCATCTTAAAAAGCCAGATGCTGAGACAAGTTTGGCAGGTCTCCAAGTGGCTAATAAAACTGTATTCTGTGCCACCCTAGGCCAGAAGCTGAAAAGTAAAGGGTCAAACACTACAACATGGTATTTTTCCTTTTAATCTTTCATATTGGATTGAGAGCAGCCCTGCAGAGAAAGTCTGGAGGATATTGGTAGATGAAAAACTGGACATGAGCCAACAATGGGTGCTTACAGCCCAGAAAGCCAACCGCGTCCTGGGCTGCTGTGACCATCAGATTGAGGGAGGTGATTCTCCTCCTCTACTCTGCTCTCACGAGACCCCACCTGGAGTCCTGCATGCAGCTCTGGAGTCCTCAGTCTCCAGCACAAGACATAGACCTATTAGAGCAGGTCCAGAATAGAGCCATGAACATGGTCAGAGGGCTGGAACACCCCTCCTATGAAGAAAGGCTGAGAGAGCTGGGGTTGTTCAACTCTGGAGAACAGAAGGCTCCAGGGAGACCTTATAGCAGCCTTTCCATACTTAAAAGGGGGCTTATATAAGAAAGATGGAGACAGGATTTTTACTGGCAGTAATGACACAAGAAAGGGTAATAGTTTTAAACTAAATGAGGGTAGATTTAGATTGAATATGAAGAAATGAAGGAGGTGAGACACCATTAGATGTCACAAGGGAACAGACTGACAAAGAAGTTGTGGATGGACCACAACTGAAAATGTTCAAGGTCAAGCTGGATGGGGCTTGGAGCAACCTGATCTAGTCAAAGATGTCCCTAACCATGGCAGGGCAGTTGGACTAGATGATCTTTGAAGGTCCCTTCCAACCCAAATCATCCCATGAATCTGTGATTCTATATCCTTGTGCTTTCCAGATCATCCCCTCACCTCAAAACGATGTTGAATTTTTGTGAGGTACTCAAACATTACAACAATAAGCACCACAGGAAAGTCCACACAGAAATTAATATTGTAATAGGGACTTAATAGCCTACAGTAAACAGAGCCTGCGTCTCACAATGGAAAACCAGGGTAAGATAAAATATTGATTAGTAGCTTAGGAAGTGAATTTCATCTGTCCACCGAATAAGGCAGGACTGTGGGGGGAAAGAAATGCACAAGTGATTATGCAATTGGAAGTTGTATTATGCTGTCCATGCACAAGGGGACAAAGGGGTAAATTAAAAACACACCCACCACCTCAGTTGTGGTATTTCTCAAGTACCTCATGTCAATTTAATATAGTCAGTGCTTATAGTTAGCATTGCTGCCTTTCTACCATCAAAATACATTAACAATTAATTTAGAAACTTCTTTAATCATCTCATATCATTCATTATATTACTATGCAAGTAGGTGGGAGACATCAAAATACTGAACATCATATTGTTCCACTCTATTTTATCAACATTTTATCCTTCAGTTTTAAAAATCATCAAATGTAACTTATAAAAAAAAAACCAAAACATTTTGTTAGAGTTCTTGTTTGAATGCATTAGACTTCAGGTAATTTATATGTGCAACGTTCATGCTATCATAATGTTCAAGCATGGAAGGAAAACAAGCATTTTGCCTGAGGAACATTTATGTACTTACAGATGTGTACAAAACTAAACTAAATGTGCCTGCATTTCTGCACAGATGCAGCCTCTACTGGTAAGACACTTAGGGTGTAAACAGAGAAACTGATTTCAAAATGTTGAAACACTCACTATTGCCTTTCAGGCAGTCTCTTTCCTTCTGGACATATTTCAATTTTCTCAAAATACATACAAGATATTTAAGTTGTTAACATACCAAAAAAATCAAATTAAGTATATATTTTACAAAGCAGATGGTATTCTGAATTCTGTTCTCAGGTATTATATTTTTCTGTCTGTAGTTTAATCGCAATAGCATCTTGGATGTGTAATCTGACCTTGAAATCATGAGGCATCAGTAATACGTGCCTTATAGAAACAGAATACTACAGTCCTAGAAAACCCATGAAGTCACTTTTGGGGATGCAATGGCAGTACAATTATTTCTCTGCCTACATTTATCCTACTGTAATACGTAAGACCACTTCAAAAGTAGACTTGGACTGTGTGTTAACTGAGCATGCAAAGTCACTTTTACTCAACCCAATAATTCCTAGAAGACATCCAGGGCCAAATAAGATTCAGTAGTTTAAATGCAGACAATCAGTTCTATTTCAGGCATCCTAATGTAACCCCTGCCCCTCCATCCCAGCCCCCAGGTTTTGTTCTAAAGTACCACAGGTCTCCTAGAAAATTCTGCATCTCCATCTCATCTGCCAGCCAGCTCCAAGTGCCTAGCATACCCTAAGGGAACTAGAACCATCAGCTAGTGAACAGTGTACCCTAAGGGAATTTGAACTATCAGCTAGTGAACCAGTTGGAATATCTTAAAGACACCTTAAAAGCTTCTCAACAGCAATGTTCATATAACTGATTCCTGCCTTCAGCTCTGAAAATTGAGTCCCTGAAGTAAGGCACCCACAATCCCTAGTCACTTTGAAAAAATGTTACTTAAAAAAGTTAATAATTCCAGTCTTATCCCCACCTACTCTTCAAGCTGTAACAAGTTTGGTTTAGATTTCATACAGCAGGGGTGTCTTCCTTGCTTGGTGTTTCTATCATTTAGTTTCTTCTCCTCTGTTAAATGACTGACTCAGTCAGTTTTCCTTCAGTATATTCTGCTGTCCTATCTCAACCCCTCAACTGCCTTTACACTTATAAAAAGTTATGCATAATAGACCATCATCAGTGAGCAAGGGTACCAGATTAATTCTATGTATAAACAAAACACATTTAGCACCTTTTAAACCTACAAATTCAAAGTATAATTGCCACTTACAGTTGAAGTGCATGTATATTATAAACCTGTCTTGCTTCGTAATGCCAAACAAGGATAAATACGTTAATTAAAAAATGAAAGGGCTGAACATCTCAGGAACTGTGCAAATCAGTACTGATTTCTAAGGGTCATAACTATTCACTTTCACTTCCAGTCTTCAACAAAATCATCTTCCTGACTTCAATGCAAATCTGAAGATCTCTGCTCACTTCTAGAAACATTTGTACTGAAAATTATTAGCTCTTGAAACTGTAATACTGTTCTTTGTGGTTAAAAGAGTAGATTACCATGAACATTAGTTCACTTTGCATAAAAAACCCATATAAAAACTTTGCTTTTTATAATCTTTAAAATTATGGAAAAGCTATGTAATTAGCTAGTATCTCAACACTGATTTATTTCCTGCTCTATTACACAAATAATGTCCTGCAACAGAGAGCAAACAGAAAGTGATGATAGCTAGTTTACAAAATAAGTCAAATACATTTTCTATAGTTTTATCTAACAAAAATATTCAGCTACTGTAAATCAACTAGACCTTTGAGTAGTAGCTCGCAAACCTTTCTCTAAAAACAAAAAGTGACCCTCAATTAAAAAGTCTTGTAAAACATATAAAAGATTTCATGTGGACTTGCAGCTATGTCATTCTAGAAGAACGCTATTCGGTGTTTTACAAATGTCAGATTAAAAAAAAATTAAAACCTGAAATACTACAGTACATACTGAAAGAATCCAGCTGAAATTTGTAGCACTCTTGAACAGACTACCATTACACTTACTTTCCAATGCAAGAAAAAGAAGGACAAAGCTCCCCTTCTGTTCACAGTGTTATGGAAACTTCCCTACTAGAAGGAGAGCAGGAGATATTGGTACCATTAGGACTATGTTAAAAAAGTTTGTTCTGGGTTGATTTTGAAGTATTCATAATTGCAGGACATTTGAAAAAATTCCAATAGATTTGCAGTTGAGACGGCTGCTCCCTCATATTTTTCAAACACATGCATCCTTATTCAAAGATTATCCTGCCACTAATACCACATGCAAGTCACTGAAGTCTGAAAAACACAGGTTTAAAGAAGCTGCTCCTCAGTCATTTTAGGTCCTACTTGAGAGGATAAAGTTGTGGAAGACTTATCAAATATGAAGCCCATGGTTATGTGATATCTCTGAAGTAGCTACCTGAGAGTTTTAAGAGAGGGATAAATAGATCCTGTCTTGAAAGTAAGAGAAGTTATTTTGACTAATTGGCAAATTATTTTTGGATCACTGGATGAAGATTTCTATTAGAAGGTGATTATACCTCATATTGTATCAAGGAAACCAAGTAAAAGAAGTTTACAGGTTTTCCGTATTTGAAAAGAGTTTCCTTCTATTGGTATCACTGATTGAGATCTCAGGGTGGCCTTTGAATCTTCATAGCATAAATTGTAAATTTAGTGTGATTTGTTCCAGACGAAGCATTTGAGCCAAGTAGTCTGAAACACTAAGTGGAAGCAAGCAATAAAGTAGTTAAGATTGCTCAGTGACCTGACCTCCCCATTTATTGCCACTTCTCAATAGCAACACGGGAATATGGGAAGATATAGATAAGCATTTGTTCCATCTTCTGAAACAAGGAGATGCTGCTGACATGATTTTAAATCTTAACCAAATGTGGAAATTTGCATTCTCTGCTACATGCAAGAAGTATTAAAAAAAACCCAAAACAGAACTCTCTGTTCTCAAACAGAACAGAAAGTGGAAACCACTTCTCCTTCCCTTTTATCCAATAGCCAAAAGATGCAAATATAGGCTATGTTACTTGACAAGACTGCAAAACATACGCGACTGAACAGCAAAGGCACGCAGCAGGGACACTCATGGAATTGTAAATAACACACTGTATGTGTGCTGGGGGAATAGTTTGCCTACAGGCTAGGCAATAACAAACAGACATTCACCATTTCCTAAATTAGAACAAATGAACTTTGGAGAGTTTCATTCAGCCATGTCTATAAACATGAATGGCCCTTAATTCCATATATAACCATAATTTTCTTGAATTGTCAACATTGAAACATCATTCTTTTGATAATTTCTGCCTCCTTAAAATATATCAGCAGTGCACAAGTAAACCCCTAGGTATACTGTCTCTGTGCCAGTAGGGATTTCTGTTCTTGTTCTTGAGAATGACCTATGATTCTGTCATGTACTCACACACAACCATAATCTGCCTGGACTCTTCTCTGATTAAGAAGGGGGGATGAAAATAGGGGTTCTGCCACAGTTGGGCTGCTGCTATGAGACAGTGTGAGGGATACAGGAGAGCTATTTCACTATGTATGCTACAACTGTCAATTGATTTATTTTTTACCATAGGTAATATTGTTTCTTCTTTTCTGGAAATCACAAAACTGGCATCTTTTAATCTGACTGAATGGAATCTTTCCAAATCCTTCCCAGATGTGCAAAGAAAGTAACTACGCTAAGGTAAATTATTGTAAAATACATTGGTGGAAGGATGACTGCCAATTACCAAGACGATGCCTAGGTGTGTCTTCTTTATAACTGAAGATCAAATAACCTACAGAAAGACTAATCTGTGAGAACATAATCATTCTTAAGTATGAACAAAATGAAGTTGCAAGCCCCAAAAAATAAGATTTGCATGTAATTTCTGCATCAGTGTGATGTAATTAAGTTTACACCCACTAAGCTTATCAGTTAATTGTAGATTTGATCAATTCGTCAAGAAATTTAGGAGAAAATAAATTGTTGCAATTAGTGGAAGCATTACATGTTTGTACCATCAACTGCAGGTACAAAGTTTGATTCCATTAACATCAAATAAAAGGGTTTTATAGTGTTATTATACCATTGCTATTTGCATCCAAAACAATCATTAATGATGGCAGTACATATGTTGCAGCGCAAAAAAAAAAAAAAAAGAAAGAAAAAGGAAATAAAGCAAGGGATTTCTCATCTAAATTCCTGGGAAACACAAAGCAGCCTTGTACTATCACTCCAGCTCTGGAGCTGGTTGCCCACCTGCCCCTCCCTTGGCTGTTCCCCCTGCAGGCAATTCAGCTTAAGAGACACACAGTACAAACAATACTAACAACTGGGTCTGGAAAGCAGCAGCACAGAAGTACCTTCATGCTTTATCTCCACTCCGTTCTTTACACTGTGAGTAGCCAGTCACCTTTACGTAAGAAAAAAATCTACTCTTATTTTAACAGGGCCAAAATCAGTCTCTACCTACTTTCAACAGGAAAAAAAAAAATTGAATGAGATATCATTAGCTTAAAATTTCTTCCTATACACTTCCAAAATATTAAGGACTTTTTTTGTAAAAAGTTCTTATCCACAATATACTTCTTACCTCTCTCTCATATACATACACATATATGTGAGGAGAACATAAGAGATGCAAAGGAATACTGAGTTAAAACAATCTGAATGAAAGAAGACCTGACTGCTTTGATCAAAGCTACAACAGCAAAAAAGTCACAAAAAAGTAAAAAATGTGAAGCCAGTAGGGGAACAGCAAGAGTAAACAAACAGTATTTTCCTGTGTGTAACCAGTGTGTATGTTTGAGTACAAGTGTCTGTGGACAAGCACACAAGAGAACAGGATCGTGTTAAACCCACATTTAACATTACACTAAGGAGATACAAACTCATGTTCATGCTTTAGAGAATTTGATATCTTCCATACTTGATGAGGCTACATTTTACAGAACACCACAAAACTCTTCCCAATCCATAAAATGTTATGTGATAAAGAAAGACTAAAACAGCAGTTTTAGGGAATGAGTTGGTGGAGAAGAAAGGCGACTAGGGAAAAGAGACTTCTTCACTAAACACTGAGCACTCTCAGGCATTAAAAATACAGAAAAGAACCACACAAGTGACAGAGAGGGACAGCCAGCAAGTAGGGAAGCTACAGGGCAGATAAGACTGACAGTGTTCCTGATACCTTCAGAAAGCAGAACCACAGACAAGCCTCAAAAGGTGACTGAATCATAGAAGGGTTTGGTTGGAAGGGACCTTAAACATCATCAAGTTCCAACCCCCCTGCCATGGGCAACATCTCTCACTAGACCAGGTTGCTCAAAGCCTCATCCAGCCTGGACTTGAACACCTCCAGGGATGGGACATCCACAGCTTCCCTAGGAAACCTGTGCCAGTGTCTAACCGCCCTCACAGGAAAATATTTCTTCCTAATATCTAGCCTAAATCAACCCTCTTTCAGATTAAAACCATTACCCCTCGTCCTATCACTACACTCCCTGATACAGAGTGTTTTCCCATCTCTCCTGTAGGCCCACTTGAAGTACTAAAAGGCTGCTCTAAAGTCTCCCTGGCGCCTTCTCTTCTCCAGGCTGAACAACCCCAACTCTCTCAGCCTGTCCTCATAAGGGAGGTGCTCCAGCCCTCTGACCATCTTCATGGCCCTCCTCTGAACTCACTCCAACAGGTCCATGTCTTCCCTGTGCTGAGGACTCCAGAGCTGGAGGTATTACTCCAGGTGGGGTCTCACAAGAGCAGAGTAGAGGGGGAGAATCATCTCCTTCAACCTGCTGCTAATGCTTCTTTTGATGCAGCCCAGGACACAGTTGGCTTTCTGGGCTGCAGACGTACATTGATGGGTCATGTTCAGCTTCTCATCAACCAACACCTCCAAGTCCTTCTCCTCAGAGCTGCTCTCAAGCCATTCTCTGCCCAGCCTGCATTTGTGCTTGGGATTGCCTTGACCCACATGCAGGACCTTGCACTTGGCCTTAAATTTCATTAAATTTAATTAAATTTCATTAAATTTCATTATTATTATTCATTATTTGCATGGGCTCACCTCTCAGGTCTGTCAAGGTCCCTCTGGATGGCATCCCTTCCGTCCAGTGTGTCCACCACACTACACAGCTTGGTGTCATCAGCAAACCTGCTGAGGGTGCACTCAATCCCACTGTCAGTGTCTCCCACAAAGATGTTAAACACCACCAGTCCCAATATTGACCCCTGCGGAACACCACTTGTCACTGGTTTCCACTTGGACATCAATCCATTGACCACAACTCTTTGAGTGCGACCATCCAGATAATTCCTTATCCACTGAGTGGTCCTTCCGTCAAATCCGTGTCTCTCCAACTTAGAGACAAGGATGTCATGTGGGACGGTGGCAAAGGCTTTGCACAAGTCCAGGTAGATGGTGTCAGTTGCTCTTCCCTTATCCACCAGTGCTGTAACCCCGTTGTAAAAGGCCACCAATTTGTCAGGCACAATTTGCCCTTGCTGAAGCCACGTTGGCTTTCATCAACCACCACCCTATTTTCCATGTGCCACAGTTTCCAGGAGGATCTGCTCCAAGATCTTTCCAGGCACTTAGGTGAGAGTGACCAGCCTGTAGTTTCCCAGATCTTCCTTTTTTCCCTTTTTAAAAATGGGGTTTATGTTTCCCCTTTTCCAGTTGGTATGAACTTTGCCAGACTGCCACAACTTCTCACATATTCAACATGAATATTTTCGCAGGGAGTCTGAGGAAAAATCTCGAGACAGAAAATGGAGATTGTCTCAAGCTGAGCAACAACTGGGAGAGGGAAGAATGAGCAGGGTTTAAAAGGAAGGACTAAGGAAGAGCCAACACACTTGAATGACACGTGAAGCAAGCCAGCCTTATAACTAACCCTCCCTCATCCTGAGGTTTTCATATTTTCATCCTGGTCAGATTTTTTGTGTGTTTTAATAAGGTCTTTAGTTTCAGAGGTTGACAAGTTTAGCTTCTTTTGGCATGCTCAGTATAAAAATGGAGACGGGGATGCACAGAAGTAGTAATTCCACCTAAATGCGCTGTCTGATTCAGGGTCCTAAGAGATTGCACTGCATGTCTAAAAAAAAAAAACAAAACACAACAAACCACCCATCATTTTTTTTAAAAGCTTCACAGCTGAAGATTTAAAGTTCCAGTTTCAAGGGCCAGTATAGTTTATCTTAAAAGTGCCAAATAAAGATAAAGGATTTCTTTGCTTTATACATATTTAAGAACTCACAGGTAATACTTCTAGGCATTGCTACCATATGTACCTATGCTAACAGCTGTACTACTGAACAAAAAGCTGTCAGAATTTGAAGATTCAGAACTTCAGCTGAATGGGATTTACCATAGTAGAGGTATCTAAGCACATGTTTTTACATGCAAGTACTTTTCATACCAACATCTCATCAAGCCAAAAATAGCTTTTCATTATGGAAAGGATTAAAAGGTGCATATACATGCAGCTCAGAGAAATATCACACAAACTTTCTTGTATTCCATGATGATTATTTTGATTCAATGGATTTATAATCCATCTGTTGCCAAACAAATGTCTGCGTAAGTCTGCATTTGAGTGCTATATGGGCAACCATGACCACGAAACTTGAAACTGATGTGACAAACCAAGTACTTGAAAGCCATGAAAGAATTAGGGCATGAAAGAACTTCTTGTCTCCTTCTGTCAAGAGTTTGCGTTTATTCTGACAAGTTACAAGGATTTCACTGCTGTTATTTAGAAACTGCTTATCAATGATTTTCAGAATGAGCACTGTCCTAAAAGGACTGTCTTAATGTACAAGTTTTGGATAGGCACCTGCTAAGCGTTCAAGGATTTGAGTTATTTTTGAAAACAGGAAAGATATATTAGGCTCACCTATTGTGAGTTTTAAGAGATGGAAAGAGCAATAGGCTTCTACCCTACCTCTGTGTTCTGTGGATGGCAGTTCAATTTGTATTGAATTGCCTGTTAAAATAAAGTTATAAAATCATAGCCAGACTTCAAAACTCCTCTGAAAACCTCCAGCAGTCTCTGCTCCACTTCACTGCTGAGCCTCCTCTCATTCCTCCATCCCACTCAGTTTCAGTTCTCAAAGGCCCCAGCCTCTCAACAACAACCACAGCCTTACCCCCATCTGCTCCGATTCCACCCCTGCAATCCACTTATGTTTACAATGCAGTACATCCCATGCCCTTTTTCTTTCTCTGCCAGTCCTCCCTCACACACTCCCAAGAGAAGGGTCCTGTAGACATTCTGTATTTAAGTAAAGCCAGGAGTTTGTTAACTTTAAGATCTTCCTCTGCCTGTCTACTTCCTGCTCTGGCCACACAAAGCACCTAGAGCGTACTTGCAATGAGCTAGTGAGTAACAAAATACTGTATCACATGGCTAGCAGTGTCACACCAACCTATACTTGAGGGGCATTTGAAAGATCTTGCAGGGAAGGAGCACAGAACTTCCTCCAGTGTAGACCATCAATGTCAGACCCAGTCCCTATGAGAAAATGACATTATATTATACCAGTTAAATTCTACATTGGTATCCCTTCCCTTGCATCAGTCACAAACTGTCACAGGACAGGGAACTTGCTATTGACATAGCAGAATTGCTGCAGCCAATAAGTAAGCTTCCTCCTCTGTGGTGCCTAGAAAACCTCCTTTTACTTTCACCACAAATAAGAAAGAAAAAAAAAACCCAGTATATATTAAAAATCTGTTATTAATTTGCCCATTTAACTAGTCACACATCTTTCTCAGCCATTCCTTAAACTTCATCACAAGTGTGTTCGTGAAATGAACTTCAGATGCACTCACCACACTCTACTATCTCTATGCCTTCCAAGTCATTTAACTCTCGTATCAAATTCCGCATTCTTGTCTTGAAAAGTTTTCCATAATTCTACTTGTTAAGGAAGCCTGCACCAACCAGGCATCCAGTGTTATCTCCCTGGTCTGAACCCTAGGTTTTCCGTCTTGGGCATCAAAGTTAAAATAAATAATTTATTAAATGGTACAGCAGCAGAGTCAGCTTCAGCCGGGTGCCTCCAGAGAGGGACCCCAAGCCCAGAAATTCCTGGGCAATTATACCCTTACAGATTGTTCACTCACCCCTCACATGCTGCTCACACGCTTTTCATGCAAATTTTGGGACAATTATGATTTTCAGTCAGGGGTCTTGTTCCATCCCACTTGGTAGGTGAGAGCAAGTGAAGGAGTGAAGCCGTAAGCCCTTCAGTGCATTGCACACTTCCTTCTGTCAGCAAGGAGTAGGATTAGACGTCCCTCGACAGACAGACAACTACGGTCTTTTACAACTGAAATGTTTGAGAGGAACCATTTGTTTACAAGGCCTTCAACAGACAATCACCTTTCATCCCTTATTGGGCCTTTGACAGGTAATTGCAGTCTTTAGTAACAAACCACTTTCTCCTTCCACCATAACCACAACTTCAGTGTGGTATCTACATTATTCTCAGACTAAAAAAAACCAAAAACCTCAGACACAGCACACTGTACCAGCTACTAAAAGGAAAAATATACCTATGTTGAAATTTACCGCTTGCGGCCTCAGGCTTCAGCACATCTAGCTACTCACTAGGTAAGTAAGGCTAAGCAAACAGCATATTAAATCACACAACCTTACAACTCTAAGTGATTCATTCTATTCAAAACTTATTTGAACTATACCGATATTTCTTAACACCATTCATGCCATTATCCTTAACTTTTTTCCCCAACTTCTTCTAACCCAGGCATTTCTGATGATCATCTTCTCACAACTAAATTTGTCACCTTTTCCCACATCTCACCCACTCTTCCCTATCACAAGGAATAAGTAAATAAATAAATCAACCAGTACTCAGATCATCTCCTTTATATGAATGGATGGGTTGTTTGTTTGGTTTTTTCTAAAGAGACGCTGTGTGAATTGCTAATTTCTCATCCTAGGGTTCAATTTTGTAAGACTAAATTTCACTTTGGTATTGGATTACCAAGTCTAACATCCTGGTTTCAGTGCACAATATAGACAATTAAACTAAAGCCACATCACCAGCCACACAAAAAAAACCCAACAACATAAGAACATAATCAAAGGTATAGCAGCAGGACAAACAACGCTCGGATCAGAGAAGAAACTTTAATTTACAACTAGCGTAAGTACCACACTGCAAAGCCCCACTGAGACCCTTGGCTTGCCACCATTACTGCACAAGCAGTAGATAAAGCTAGTTAGTTTACAGCACAAATTTCTATACAACTTGTAGTTACATCTTTGCAATGCAGTCACATAAACATCAACAGTAATTGAGAGCATTATATCATTGGAAAAGTGTGTAGGCCATTATTCTGTTCTGAATCAAACAGAAGAAAATGGCTAAGCCCGCTCTAATAGTTTTTCAGTTAAAAGATACAGCTGCTGAACTCTTTGAACAGATTCTTGTCACAGCAGCATTTCAGCTCTAGAAGACTTAAGTTTAAGTGAGCTATGGATGCAAAAAAAGTATATAATAAGATCTAAGAATAAATTTTCAGTTCTTCATTTGGAATCCTTTCCCAAGATTGTGACCAGAAAAAGGTTTAGAGACCAGAAAAAAATATGCAAAGATAGATCTGGTTACCACTTTATCATCTGCAACCTTTGAATTTGAAGAGACAGCCCACTGAAAAGCAACACTGTAGTTAAAAGCATTTTCACATGCACTACTAACCAGCTTGTATCTCAGATGACAAGGAAAGAATCAATCTTCATTCAGGAACTGGACCAATACCACAGGTCATAGGGCTCACATGTTTGTGGTGTCAGCAACTGAGTCAGCAAGGATACATATGTCAGCACGTGATCACTAATGAGTATCAAGACAAACCAGCCAATGAGTAGGTGAAGTGAATGGAGAGCCAGGTATCAAAGCAGCCCTAAGTCTAGGGTGTTTCTCTGTGAGCAAGACAATTGAAGGAGCTAGCTACTGGAGGGACCAGGAGGTCCAGCTAGACAGACCACAGGGTCTGGTGGTCAACCAAAAAACACATCTGTATATATGTGTGTGTATGCCTGAGACAACTGGAAGAGTTGGCTACCAGAGGGGCCAGGAGGTCCAGGCCAACTAGTGGAGACCATAAGGTCAGAGGGTCAACTGAGAGGTGTGTGTCCGATCTGGGGTATGCAAGGTGGTCTATACCAACAACTGGCACATAGCTGTAGGCTTCAGGGGAGCACACACACAGGTACCAGCAGCTGGCGAGACTGGAGATCCAGGGGACAGCTCCTAGACAAACAGGGTCTAAGGCCAGATACTGGAGGCATCCATGTTGTCTTTATACATTTCCCTCTAATGGACTTTTATCATGATCAACCAGAGAGGGGAACAGGATAAGTAACTCCAAGGATGGAGATACCACAGTGTCTCTGAGCAACCTCTTACAATGTGTGACCACTCCCTTGGGAAAAGAGCTTTTTTCTTCTCATCTAGCTCAAATCTCCTATTTTCTGACTTGTGTTCATCTCCTCCCATCCTATCAGAGTATCCCTCCCAAAATAGTCTGGTTTTGGGTGTCTACACACTCCCACTTAGAAATCAATTCTTATCCTCAATTTGAGGTCACCCACAAACCTGCTGAGACCAGACACCATCCCATCATCCAGGTCATTAATACAGACCTTTAAACAGCATTGGCCTCACTGTCAGTTCTTGAGTGACACTACAAGTAACCAGCCACCAGCAGGATTTTGCACCACCACTCACTCCCACTTGCAGCCCAATAAGCCAGCTCACTACAGCACCCCATCACCTAGTCCATATCCCACAAGTCTACTTCAAATAACACTGTGGGAGAGCATGGCAAAGTCCTTGCTAAGGTCAATGTCAACAACATCCACTACTCACTCTTTGTCTGCACAGCCAGTCCTCTCATCGTGGAAGGCAACTGGGTAGGTCAGGCATGGTCTGCCCTCATAGCTTCGTGCAGGCTGTTCCCAGTTCCCTTCTGGTTCTAGCCACATGGCTAGAAATAGCTTCCAGGTGAATTTGCTCAATCACCTTCCCAGGTACAAAGGTGAAACCAATGAGTATGCAGCTGTTTGAACCCTCCTTGTTGCATTTCTAGAGGAGAAGTATAATGTCATCTCAGAGCCCATATTGTACAAGTAAAACTAGGGTGGTTTGTAGGCATCACTACACATCTACCAAAAAAGAAAGACAACTCTTATTTTAGTACTTACCTAAAAACATCTTCCTGCAAGTCCTCACAGTCAGCTTTTTCTTCATAATTCATAGTTATCATTATCTCAGTACTCATCTTCTTTCCAGACAATACCCCTCGACCTTTATTTGTTAGCATTTTAGAAAATAAAAAAGTGAAAATATTAAAAATAAAGCGGAGGAAGAATATTTCTCCACCCATGACATGACCTTTCTTCTCATTTGATAGAGCTTTTGTTGGAAAGCCTTGTTGAATGCCCTTGGCAAGTCAACTCCTTGTGAACTTCATTTTTTACTCCTTTCTGGAATCTTACGAGACTATTCAGGCATGATTTCCTATTGCAAAAGCCACATGTACCTCCCATTGTGTTGTATTAGGTAACTATCCACTAATCCTATTCCCTGTAATAGTTTCTCCTAGTTTTCCCACTGCAGATGTTAAGATTACTAGTAAAGTAGTAGAGGTGTTTTTAAAAATTACTTTCAGATTTTCCAAATACCAAGTTTTAAGTAGTAGGTCAACATCCACATTTAGCAGTTTGGTTGTTTAATTTCTGATCTCTTCTAAATTCTGTCTAGTTCTGGCAACTAGCAGCCTTAAATACCATCTGGTTTGTGGCGCTTTTTTTTTGCCATTGTTTTAAAACTTTTTCTATAATTGCTTCTACCAACACTTCAACTTGAAGAAAGATCCTTTGATACATCCTCCATAACAAAAAGTTACAGATCAGAACTTCTTCAAAGCTCCAAGATAAACACAGATGCAAGAGGGAAAACAATAGCTTTTTTTTTTTTTTGGTAGAGCTTTATTTCTAAGCAAAGGATAGAAACAGACATCATCTATTAGCCCTACACACTCTCTAACGGGCTTCTCATTCCCAGCGTGTTTCAAAAAGACATAAAATTAATCTTCTGCAAATTGTTCCTCAAACATCTTTCTTAGCTGTACTGCATTTTTACTTTAGCCTGACAGAATTTATGAACCTTTGTACTTCACTCTGACAGGCAAAACTTGATGTTTTAATAAATGGTGAAAACTGCTTTGTGTAACTACCTCTCTTACCCTGCTGTTTAGCTATGCCATGCCAGTTTCTTTTTGGACTTATCTTCAATGGGCACATGCATTTTCTCCAAGACGCCCACATGGCATCTTCAAATAGTTCCCATGCCAACTGCAAGGTTTTCACTTCTATAAATGGTCTCCAATATGCTTCTTCATTTTAAGTAGTTTTGTCTAAAAATCAAAACCCCCAAAGCAGGGGATTTTCAGAGGTAGGAGTGTTTTATCCTGTAAGATATTTAAATACATTTTACAGAACAACTGTTTGACAGTAACACTTTAAACCAGATCCTGCACACAATGGTCAGAATCACATAAAAAACTGCTTCTCCATCTTCAGGTTTGTGGACTAACTGCTCCATGAAATACTCACTAACTGTGTCTAGCAATTTAGTCTCCACATCATTGTTGCAGCCACTGCCACTACCATGCAAGCACCAGGCAGACCAGGGAGTAAAACAACTAAGAGGCCAGAAGATAAAAAAAGGGCTCCAAAGAGAGAGAAGGGGAGGAGAACAATCACATAATAAAGTCAGCTTCTGTGCATTTATATACTATATTGCTCATGGGGCTTTAGGTCCTGGAATCAGACATTTATCATTTTTTCATGGGCTGCTGTTTCTCTCAGTTTCTAACCTATTATTGCAGGAAAAAAAAAATTGAATTCAGATACTACACGTGAATTCAAGAAGCAGAAAACAAACGCATCCCTGTTGAAAGATAACAAGAAAGCATAAGCTAACTGCTTAAAATTAGCTCTCAAAAATTTAAGAGAAGTTAAAATTTGACTACTGAGACTGAACAAACCACTGTAGACCCGAAACACCCGCTGAAAATTGACTTAGTACAGCTATCTGCATTCCTGTATTTTGATGCAAAGAGATGTTCTGTTTGGAGCTCCTTGATTATTGCTTCTGTCATGAAGTCACTTTTCCCTCTGTGTACCTCAGGGGTATCTCCTGCCCTATTTGCACCTAAACTCTCCTCTTTATTTCATACCTTTCTAGTCCTATCAAACCATCACCTTTTTTCCCCAAGTTACAGAAGCATTAGCAACCTTCCTTCTTTCCCTCTGTGGCAGGGGGACAAAGCCAGGACCTATCTACCTCCCTTCACCTCCCCTCCTCCCTGTCTCTGGATGAAACTGGTGGCTCACCCTGCAGAGCTGGGTTTCAGTACTGCCGACTGACAGCTGATGGTAAAGGATGAAATTTTTCTGCCAACTCTGTCAACAGTAATTTTAAATACCTTCTTCCCCAATACATCGTAAAAGAAAAGACTGAAGCATGTGCTACAGAAACAACTCGCAGTTGTTTGATACTTTATCCTAGGAGAAACTGAAGACAAATCAACAGGAAACAATTATAGAAACCCTCTAAGCAGCAGCTTAAGGAAGCAGATAGAAACACAGAGGAGTTACACAGAAACATATCTTTTCTGTCCCCTATCTTTTCAGGTAGGGGGAAGAGAACAGTTATTTTTCCTTCTCAGTTTTTGTGTACTGCTAGGAACAGAGGAAAAAATAAAACAGAGAATTTAGGAAAGATTTAAGTAGTTAATTTTGTTAGCCCTTGCAAGGCCAAACAGCTAAAAATCCAAAAGCCCATTTGAACCTCAGCAGGGCAGACAAGCGCAGAGCCAAACTCAAGCCTGCTGTTTGCCTAACAAGCAAAGCAGAGACCAGCACTGCTCCCATCAGCTCCTTCTGTACACAAAGCAAGCACGTATAACACAAAGGGAATTTGAGTCACACAAGAAAAAGATGAAAAGCAAAAGAACCAGCAAGATATTAAGGCCCAGCGATGTGGGAAAATGGGCAACATCAGGCTGTCAAGAAGGTAAATCAAAAGTGTAGGATGTAACCTAGATAAAATAAAAGAAATAGGAGGTATCTTTACAGAAAAAAAAAAAAAAAAAACACTTGATTTTGGAAGAGAAACTTTCTTTTTCCCACATATCCTTTTAAGCTCTTCTGTTATCTATACATATGGCACAAAGTGAAAATCCTTTAGTCATATAGTACCAAATTTAGTTCCTGAAATGATACAATTTTTAATTTTGTTCACAACATCAATGCAACTACAATGACCTCCTTGCTATGAATACTTCCTAATTCACTTGATTTTTACTTTTTGTTTGGAGTTACTTTTAATATTTTCTTTGGAACTACCTGATAGTGGACTGAAATACAAGTAACAGAGCATGAAACAAGAATGATAAACATCTATCATTCCCACTGCTCTCCTAACGAAAGCTGCAGTTCTGTGTGGCCGCGCTTAAACTTCCCAGTCCATCTCTTTGTCAGATGCAGTCCATCAGTTTTACTATTACTCTATAGCAGTGCCATGCCCAGCAGCCATTTAAATGCCTGCTACTGAGATTCTTTAACCCATTGTCAGTTATCTGGCAATTTAATCAAAGGGAGGAGAGATATACACCAATATGATATAATCTGCAGATATCAGAGGCCGTGCTGCAAAACCCAACATACATTTACATGCTCACTGACCCACCAGCTTTGGACAACAGATGCGGGAGACTGGAGATCAAAACAAAGACTTTGCTGAAGAAGGTAATGCATTGCAGAGGACCTGAGCTATTTTCAGTTACTCTTTTCATTTAGGCAGATAAATTCTCTATTTGGGGGAAACCATTTCAACAGGCACTTTCAGGTTTTAAAAGCTTGTAAAAAGAGGCATGACCTCTTTAACAGAGTTGAGCTGAAGTTTGTGACACAAGTCTTTAAATGGGGATTTTAAACCTTTACTTAATAAAAAAATGTTTAGTAAAAAACAGATAAATACACACACATATTCACACAAACTAATTATTTGAGGTTTCTCCCCAGTAGCTTAAGTAGACTGATTAGAAACAGTTTTGAAGATCACATGTTCTGAATTTTTCCTACTTAGTGTTTCTAAGTTGTTATAGTCCACTTAAAAGAAATTTAAAGGTATAAACAACAGTTCTTTGCCTGTATATTTGTTCCTCTTTTGTGGATTCTGTATTTGCCTACAGAAGATTTTACACAGAAGTTTGGAACCTTGCACAAAAGAATCTTACCTATATTGAAAGTTCAATCCAATAACTCAACTTTGGAATAGGAAAAAGAAAGGCAAAACAGTCATGTTCTTTCACTGTAAACTCTGGGAAATTATTTCATGTGCACACATGACAATTAAGATTTTTACACCATAATTTAACTGTGAACAGTTTAATACAGAAAATTATCACTGTAGGTGGAAGTTAAAGAGCTCTGAAGAACACTGTCTGCAATATGAATACGGAAAACTATAATTAGCTTCCTGGATAAAAATAATTTGAATAGAAATGCTTGACTCAGCATACCCTGAAAATGCATAAATATTACAGAACACTGGGAGTCCAAGTATTAACAACAACAACAAAAGACAAATATGTGGCCACCTCCTATTTACTGAATTGCTATTCAAGTTCTATTTCATCTACTGAGCTCAGCTTAATAATAAAAAGTGGAGCCTCCCTGGCACCAGAGAAGCATGCCATCCCACTCTTAAAAGAAATGTACAAAGGAACATACTTATAACACATGCTTAAGACCAGCTTTACATTGGATGCCATGGAAGTACCATAACACGTTAAAACAGGCATTGCTGGTAATAAGCTGTTTCTTTCAACAAACTAAAGTAATGCTCATAGGGAAAAAAAAAAAAACATTCCATCTATTCTTCTTTATTTAATAATTAAAGATACTGATCCTGTTCAAAGAATTCTTAAACTGAGGAACGGGACTAGTTAAATATCTACACTAGCACGTTGCACCATCTTCTCCATTAAAGCAAACCTCACACTTACCATCAGGAAGGACTCAAGGAGCTACAGGCTGCTCAGTCTCACCTCCATCCCTGGGAAGGTGATTAAGCAAGTCATTTCCAGCCATGTGAAGAACCAGAAAGAGAACAGGAACAGTCAGCACAAACTTACAAGGGCCAAACCATGCCTGACCAACCCAATTGCTTTCCATGATGAGAGGACTAGCTGTGCAGACAAGAGCAGTGGATATTGTTCATATTGACCTTAGCAAGGACTTTGCCATGCTTTCCCGCTCTTATAGAATATTAGTCAGTTTAGTTTAAATAAAATTAATCTCTTAGAGCTAATTGCCTTAGAATACAGGCTGTGAACTTTTACCTAGTTAAGTACAGGAAAGCCCCCAGAATTGGATCTAAGCAGAAGACAAGGAAGATACAACCGTCAGCAGCAGCCTCATCCTTAGAGATAAAGAAAATGGACCTTCCAAGAACTAGGAGGGGAACTAACAACACATAAGGAGACCCCAGACTTAAATTATGTTATTGGACTGACTGTCACATGAAAGGCAGATGGGGAGTGAGAGGGGGGTAGAAACTTAGACTGTAAAGGGTATAATTGCTCAGGAATTTCTTTGTTCAGGGTCCCTCTCCAGAAGCATACAGCTCAAGCTGCAACCTACCGCTGTACCACCAATAAATTAGTCCAAAGCACTTTGTACCAAAGACTCTGCATTGGATCAAGGAAACAAACTTCAACACCCCCAGAGTTATCAGAGGCACACTGGTGGGACATGAACTGGGTGATGGGGTGCTGTAGTGAGCTGGCTTATTGGGCTGCAAGTGGGAGTAAGCAGTGGTACAAAATCCTGCTGGAGGCTGATTGCTTGTGGTGTCACTCAAGAACTGACAGTGAGGCCAGCACTGTTTAAAGGTCTGTATTAATGACCTGGATGATGGGATGGTGTCTGGTCTCAGCAGGTTCATGGGTGACCCCAAACTGTATAGAGAGATCAATAGTCCCCAGAGAGCAGTGCTTCTATTCAGAGCAACCTCAAGAGGCAAGAGAACTGTGTTGATGGGAACCTTATGAAGATCAGCCATGGCAAGCAAATGTAAAAAACTTACACCTGAGGTGAAATAAGAATACATAACAAAACAGGCTGGGCACCAAGTGGCTAGAACACAGCTCTGCAGAAAAAGATCTGGGGTTCCTGGTGAATGCTGTGTTGTACACCAGCCAACAATGTGCCCTTTGCAAGCAAAGCAGGTTAACCAAGTACCAGGCTATGCCAGCAGGAGCTAGCCAGCAGGCTGACAGATATGATTTCCCCTCACTGCCCCATTTAGCACTGATGAGACAGCAAATGGAGTGATATGTAAAATTTTGTGATCACCAGTACAAGACAGACCCAGGTATAACAGGGACTGTAAGCAGAGGGCTGCCAAGATGATCAAAAGAATGACACACAAGGAATGGGCAAGTAAGATAGGTTTGTTCAGCTTGAGGACAAAGTAACATGCAGGATAACCTTATTACTGTGTGCAGTTTTCAAGTGGGAGTGTGTAGAGAAGATGTAACCAGACTTTTTGGATGCACACAATGATAAGGCAGGAAGAAACAAACAAGTCAGAAAATGGGAGATTTGAGCTAGGTGAGAAGAAAAGCTCTCTTCCCATGAGAGTGGTCAAACACTGGAAGAGGTTGCTCAGAGACACTGTGGCATCTCCATCCTTGGAGTTACTCAAAACTCCTGGGCAAAGCCCAGAGCCATCTGCTCTAGTTATACTGACTTCAGAGCACAGGTTTGAGCTAACTTACTGACAGAGGTCTCTTCCTACCTATATGACACTATAATAAATCCATATGACTAGTACTAGAGAACAGCATAAAATACTTCATAAACTTACTCTTTTCATCTGAACCTTGTTAAGTCAGCAACAGAGAAGATACAGTGTTAGCCTGACAGGGGCTTTTCTGGCATGAAAACAAAGTTTTTGCAGTTATAGAAGTTATTAATCACTCACATTTGAAGCTTCTTGGAAAATACTGGTCCTCCTTCCATCACTAAAAATTAAGGTCTAGTTAATGGATGAAAATATTACATGACAACTGTGCTACTGGGGATTTACAGTGTAGGAGCTGAAGATGCTTAATTTAACATTTGGGTCTCTTATAACAACACTTATTTGACTTGAGAAATCTATGCCGAAAAAGAAAAGACCTATGTAGGACAGGAGCTCAGACTATCTAGTACTTGAAGTTTCTAATTATGTACACATCTTTCACTTCCAGAAAGTATAAAAGAACATATGAAGAGCTTTAAACCAAGTTTTACCTGGAAAAAATGAACTTTCAAATTGCCTAATTTTGCTCCCTCCTTCACCTCACAAGACTGTAGCTTTATTTCTGCTCTGTGCCATCTTCTCCTGTCTTCCAGACTTAGCTCTCGCTTTGTGCTCACAGCTCATTCCTGCACTGCTTCTCTTCTTCCCCCTCTTACTCTGAGGAGTTCCTCAAGTAAACACCATCAGTTGCTACTCCACCCACCTCCACATTCTCAGCCATAGCCTGTGTGCAAAGACACACTGAAATAAAAGTTCAAAATTGCAAGTAGCTACTTTTGAGTGTGAAAATTCACAAACACTGAGATACGACTATATTTGCTACTTAAAAAAAACCCAGCACAAAAAACATGTTAGAAATAGACTACCTGCCTAATGAAACAATTTTTTACATTACTGTGTCTAAAATTTAATTTAACTTACATTTAAAAGCATCATGTGCCTAAGTCTTACAAATGGAAATCTGTAACTCTTTCCATTGACATTACTAGACTTTAGATACAAATTTGAAAAAAATGTGTATTTTTGATTAGTGTTTTGTGAAGTATGCCCCCTTCTTTCACTGACCTCACTTTCAAGTTTACTTGTTTGCAGAAAGTAACTGGTCTCGGAGAGGTCAGCTCCTCCACATACTCTTAATATCCTGAAGAGGGCACCTCCTTCCAGTATCAAACAGCACCAGGAACCACATAGCCAGCATTCTCATCAATGTCAAGTTACTTCACAAAGTTGGGAAGTATACTCTCAAGTCACTTATAATGGTTTGTTTCACCAATCCTTCATTATTTTTATTTTGTAAATCAAAGTAGCATCTGGTCACTGCTTTCCCCATGCCAGCATTATTCTTCATATGGCATTGAAAGTTTCCCCACTACTAAGCCAGTGTGTTAGGCATCTCTTGTCAGTTTGCACACACTCAGAGCCACATTTCAACCTGCATTAATACACTTTGACAACTGACATATCACAGTATTAATGCAACACACATAACAGATTACTAATTTTAAAGAAAGGAAGAGGTTTAAAATATTAAGTGAAAATCATTAATTAATAAACCCAATCTCACCCCTTTTTCCAAGATGACTTTTAAGCTCTGGGTTAAACTCCAGATCTTTATATAAGTATACGTGAGGCCACCTAACAATAAGTTTCAGGAAGCAGAACCAAAGTCCTCAGAGCCTGAAGATCATAGAATCATAAAATGATTTGGGTTGTAAGGGACCTCAAATATCATTTAGTTCCAACCCCCCCTGCCATGGGCAGGGACACCTCCCACTACACCACGTTGCTCAAAGCCTCATCCAGCCTGGCCTTGAACACCTCCAGGGATGGGGCATCCACAGCTTCTCTGGGAAACCTGTGCCAGTGTCTAACCACCCTCACAGGAAAAATATTTTTCTTAATGTCTAACCTAAATCAACCCCCTTTCAGCTTAAAAGCATTACCTCTCGTACTCTCACTACACTCCCTGACAAAGAGCGTTTCCCCATCTCTCTTGCAAGCCCCCTTTAGGTACTGGAAGCACGCTATAAGGTCTCCCTGCAGTCATCTCTTCTCCAGACTGAACAACCCCGACTCTCTCAGCCTGTCCTCATAGGGGAGGTGCTCCAGCCCTCTGACCATCTTTGTGACCCTCCTCTGGACTCGCTCCAACAGGTCTGTGTCTTTCCTGTGCTGAGGACTCCAGAGCTGGATGCACTACTCCAGGTGGGGTCTTACAAGAGCAGAGTAGAGGGGGAGAATCACCTCCTTTGACCTGCTGGTCATACTTCTTTTGATGCAGCCCAGGACACGGTTGGCTTTCTGGGCTGCAAGCACACATTGATGGGTCACGTTCAGCTTCTCATCAACCAACACCTCCAAGTCCTTCTCCTCAGAGCTGCTCTCAAGCCACTCTCCACCCAGCCTGCATTTGTGCTTGGGATTGCCCTGACCCGCGTGCAGGACCTTGCACTTAGTCTTGTTGAACTTCATGAGGCTTGCACAGGCCCACCTCACATGCCTGTCCAGGTCCCTCTGGATGGCATCCCTCCCCTCCAGCGTGTCAACCACACTGCACAGCTTGGTGTCATCGGCAAACTTGCTGAGGGTGCACTCAATCCCACTGTCCATGTCTCCCACAAACATGTTAAACAATGCCAGTCCCAATACCGACCCCTGCAGAATGCCACTTGTCACTTGGACATCAAGCTGCTGACCGCAACTCCAGTTGAGTGCAACCATCCAGCCAGTTCCTTATCCACTGAGGGATCCTTCCATCAAAACCATGTCTCTCCAATTCAGAGACAAGGATGTCATGCTGTACAGTGTCAAAGGCTTTGCACAAATACAGGTAGATTATGTCAGCTGCTCTTCCCTTATCCACCTGTGCTGTAACCCCATCACAGAAGGCCCTATCCTTACAAGAACCTATTTTATACTTTTTAGTCAATATTGATATAGAGCACTGATCATGTAATAGACCACAAGTACTTCAAGAGTTACTGATTTTGCCACTGTAGAATTTGTTCTGAAAGATCTATGCCATCTGAACAAACAGGTGTTGCTAACTTTTTCACCCCTAAATTAGTAGCTGTTTCAAGGCTGAATCATTTTATCACATAGGCAGTCCAAATTAGACTCTTAGTTCATACAATCAGCCTCCTACACAGTGTCTGAAAACCTTGTTCAGCAATAAACAGAACTTTGAAGGGACTTTAAATTACCTTCTAAGGCAACCAGGAACATTTAGACGTCCAAGAAGTTTGGGTTATTAATTCTTCCAGAGAACAAGCAGCAAATTGAATGCAATACTAAACACATTAAAGAATACAGGTTCCCTTGCTTTCATCAGGTCTCATTCTACACTGAGAGCAGACTCTTGATGTTATTAGCTCAATTCACTGTCATGGCTGCACCAAACTCTGGGAGAAAATGCTTTACTCTTGCTGACTTAGAAGGCAAAATATGAAAACAGCCAACACAGCTGAAGTTCAAACAGCTCTCTACACTTTCCATTGAGATTCTTTGTGATCACTAGAGGTGAGCTGACAGAGATTTTTTTCTTCTACCACAAGGTGTTCTCAGAAAAATCAAGAGTAAGCTCATAATTTTGTCCCTGTGTTTGCCGCTGGCTGGGTCTACAGATTGAATCCCTATAAGTGTAATGGCATTACACAGCAACTTCTCACACTCATGCAGTAACATTTCCCATTCCATGTCAAACTGATACATACCCCAATGCTACATAAGAATTTATTTTAATCAATATCCTATTCAAGAGGTTTGGAAATTACTCTATACTAGGCAGTTAGATAATAGAAATTTAAAAAAATATATATATTTTAATAACACAGGAGACTTACAACAGCTGCTATGCCTTATAACACTGTACATCCCTAGGGGATGCTACTGACATTTCCACTCTTTCTTCCCCCAGGGCTTCTCTGCCTGGCTCCTGCACAAAGAAGAGAATAGCTCCTTCATTTTAAAGAAAATCTTATTAGACAGTCTATTTTCCAGAATGCAATATCAAAGGAAGTCAAAACCCCACCCCAACATGAACAGTAAGCTAGATTAAAAGGAAGCAGAAAGGTTCCAAGAAAGGAGCAAGCAAGTTTGGTTGGGTAAATCACAAAGCACTCTTCCAAGCAACTAGAAGAACTGCTGCTCAGATCATTATTTTCATAGCACAGCATCACAGAATCAGAGAATGGTTTGGGTTGAAACAGACCTTAAAGATCATCTAGTTCCAACTCCCTTGCCATGGGCAGGGATACATGCACCTCCCTGTCTCAAACCTTACTAAGATTCACAGTTATCTGTAAATTACAATGATGGGTGAATAAGAACAATCCATTCTTGATTGAATTGGTGTTAACAACTGTTTTATCGATACTAGCAATTAACACTAAATAGGAGTTTTAGTCATTTTTCTAGTCCCCACCAAGGCAACCTGCTGAGGTTTATTGCAGCTTCAAAAGTCTGAAGACAAGACTTACCTTTGGGTCAAAAGTTTTCCAGATCTGTCACAACCCCAGTGCTGAAAAGTTCTGTCCCCATGAATTATTTCTCTCCTACTCTGGGCAGGGGAGATATCACAGGAGAGAATTACAGTACACAAGTTCAAAGACAACTTATCTTTAAACACACAGAAGAAAAGATTAGCAGACAGCATTACTGTCTGAATCAAGCTGGATCAAATCAGTCTAATTTCCCTCTAAAATATAGTAACAGACTGTGAACAGTAAGAAGGAAACACTCTTAAAAAATCAAGAAGTATGACTTTAGACAACATTTCCAATTAGTGTCCTAAGCCAGAAAAAACAGTCTTGAAAAAAAATATCATGTGGCAGGGGCAGAACTCCCTGGAAAGCAATTCTGAGAGTTATGTCACACAAAAGGTTTATTACAATGGGATTTAATTCTCTTCAATGTTTGCATCAACAACATGGATGCTGAATACAAAACACATTTATTAAATATGCCAATGACGAAAAGCTAGAAAGGATAAAATTTAAATCAATTTTACAAACTAAATAAACTGACAGAAAAATAATTAAATCCAGTGGGGGCCAGCACAAAGCTTGGATAAAAAGGCAATGGAAAATATAAGTAGTCTTTAAGAAAATGAATAGTGTCTAAATCCCAAGCTGTCAATGCTAGGCAACTGCAAAATAGGCAAACATCATTTAAGTGTACAACCACAAGCACAACTTTCAGAATGAGCAAAATAATCTTTTTTGCTCCACTTTGTACTACAGTGGGGGCAGAGTATTTTGTCTGTAAGTGAAGCATGACATTTCAAGAAGACAAGTGACATGAATCCAAAGAACAGGAACATTAAGAATGGCCTACAATAAAGACAGGATGAGCTGGATTTGGTCATTTTAAGAAGGGAAGGTGGAAAGAAGACTTCCTAGGAACCAAAGTACCTGGTAGGCTACTGCAGAGAAAAGGGGATCAATTTGTTCTCAGTTTCTCAAAAGACAGGTGATACAATGGGCTTAAAACTGAAGTTAATAAGATTCACACTAAGCACCAAGGGGCAACACTACTTTCCAGTTGTACGGACAACGAAACCCTTGAGTAGATTACCAAGGTTCTTTTAAAGCATCCAACAGTGGAGACAGTTAAAGAAGGAAAAAAGCTACACTGTCAGTAGCAGGACCTCAGGAAATTGTTTAATCCTTGTTGTTCCTTACATTTACCAAAAAAACCCCCACTACATAGAGCTTATTGGCTCTACCATTCCTTTCAGTAGAAGATACCAAGGTATGGTAGAGAATTTGTGCTCTTTTTCAGTTTAAGCATTTGTGGCTTTTTATTCTCTTCTCCCCACTACCTTCAGCATAATCTTAATTTTCAATTAATGCTCTTACATTTTTATGATGATTATAGTTACCATGGCTGCAAAGAATTGAGTCCATCTTACACTTATCTCTAGAGCTTTAAAAAACACTCAATAGTCAAATGAAGGACTGCATAAGAAGAAAACAGAATCCTACTAATAATTTTTATTCAACTCTTCCAATTCCATGACTCATGGGTTTACTGCTGATTTATACTTCCATAGAATAACAGAGCACACAGTAAGTTAAACAGACATGAGGAAATGGAGAGTATAATGGAAGCAAATTAATGAAAATCAATAGTTTCAAAGACTAAACTGCACTGATAATAAAGCTCATGGGGTATACAGAATTAGACTGATTTCACTGTTTCATATAAGAAAATTAGACAACACTTTCAATGCAGTGTTCTTTCAAGTGTGGAGTTTAAAAGATTACCTTCCCAGTTTAATCAAACTTGCAATAAATAATAATGAATAATTATTAATGATATTGCAGGCACACCAGCGAGGGAGAAAATGTGCCTTGATTAGGACTTCCAAGGTCCCCTCTCAATCACTCATACATAGAGGCACAAAGCAAGCCCTACCTCACACACCAAGTTTTACCTAGTAACCTAACACAGGCAGACAATCAGTCTCTGCAACATCAGGTATGGAATTCTTCTCATCTAGTTTTAGACATCAAGTCCCAATCAGCCATTCTAAGCTTCCCTTGTAATCAGTGAAAGGAAGAACTGCCCCGCCAGAAGACAGTTCATAAGGTCTCAGACATGTCTTGGACCCTCCAAAGGACTGCCTGTATCACTCCTTTTCTCCCCACTGACTACAGAGGCAGCCTAACATCACCCACTCAGACTTGAGACAGACTCTTCCCTGGCATCCCAGTTCAGAGATCTAACAATATTTCTCTTCCCTTTCTTTCCTCAAGTGATGTTGGCTAAGGCTCCATAGTCTCAGCTTCTTGCCACCTCTGAAGGAAAGCCACATTCCAGAGGTGTGGCTAAACACAAGCAGCATCCACTTCAATGACTTCCAGAGAGGGCAAATACACAAGGAAAGAAAAGACTGTTCCTTAAAAAAAAAAAAAAAAAGGAAAAAAAAGGATTCCGCAGCAGTCTCAGTTACTTTCTGTTGTAGCAGCCATTTTTGTAAGGCAGAGTAAATAATCTAAGTTGTAGACACAATGCGTAGTAATAACTCTCCTGCTAAACATATGGGGGCTATGCTACTGATGCCAGAACTTCTACGTGAGCCTAACCAGATCTTCATGGGAAAAATACTACAGTTTTAGTTATACTAATTATTTGCAATGTTGAGCTGAAAACTACACTAGTTAGAATTTAATTTAAAATTGCATCAGCTGCATACCCTTCTCAATATCCTCACTATCCAGGCAGCAACTTTTACAAAAGTGAAAGCTATACATTAATATGAAAAACTAATAGTCTGGCTCTGTAAACACTTAAGCAGGTACTTCAGCAGACCATCTCACATCCTGAAAATTAAAACATACAAATGTTTAAAGAAATAAAGTCTAAAGCTGTTAGTTTGTTGTGGTTTTTTAAAGTAATGTCTTTCCAAATAATAACTTTGATTCTTAACAAAAAAAGTGTTCTACAAGTTCACAATAGCATTCAATACATTGACAACAGCTTTTCATAGTGAAGAACCTAAGGTGGGACAAGGGCACAGGACACTTCTTACCATTAAGTCACACAAAGGTAAAGGTCCAGTGACATCAAAATTAGAGGTGGTTAGTTGGGCTTGAAAGAGCCCAAACTGCCAGGGGCACAGCAGCAACTTCTGCCCTATGTTCCTTCTTGGGCCCTGAGACTTCAAAATGCACACATCAGAAACAGGAAAAGCTGAGATAAAGTCTCTTCAAAACCCTGCTAAGATTTCAGAGGTAACACATCTTCAAACACACTGCCCATGAAAGACAAAGAACTCAGGATGATGTGAGGTAGTGCTTCACACACCTTCTAAGACCCTTAGGACCATCACCCACTCCTTCCTTTTTCTACCACCTGTCCCCTTCCCACATGAATTATAATCACAGTTTCTTCATGAACTCTTCTAAAGACCTGCGTTAAAAGGTTGGACTTAATCTAACTTAGTCATAACAAAATAGCTAAGAAAAGATTTCTGAGAACCACTTGCTTAATTTTCACTTATGTTACACTATTACCAGTGCTTTAAGAAACTATTTTTCAGAATGTAGAGATTTACACACTAAATCCTTTATTCCTTCTATGCAGTAAAAGATAGGCTACATATATAGAGATCTGAAAGAACAGATCAGAGTAACACCCTGCTATGAGGAAAAAAAAAATCCGAAATACACTTAACATCATCCTTACTGCATGAAATACATGGCAAAATAGATCAAACAACTTGGTACCAAATTCATAACGTGGTTTGTCCTGCTGCCCTCCTAGCCACAAGGAAAATTCATTGTCAGATGTTTAACCAATTTAGCCTAATTTTCTGATACCATAGCTGGAAAGCAGAAAAGTTGAGCTATTCAAGGAAGTCTAATGCCTCAAACACATTCAGAAGCTTTAAAGGATGACTTAATCAGTATGCTTGACTTTAGACTCATATGCTAGTTTCTTGCTTATTTTAGGCATACAGTCTCCTCATTCTCAATTCTTTTTTCAGACTTAAAAAAAAAAAAAAAACAACTTAGATGCAAGCTTCTAGTAGTACAGTCCTCCAGCAAAGTATTTTAGGCTTGATTCCAATTTTACCAGGAGCAAAGACATTCACAGCAAAGACAATCCATACTTCAGGGTTATCTGATTCATTTTACAGCTCCTTGAAAAAGTGAAGTCAAACTACATTATAATAAAGAAAAAACAAAGGGAAAAATGAAAAGGTGCCTGCCCAGCACAGGATATAATACAAGAGGGAACAAGTATTAGAACAATGGAACAAATAATTACAGTGTTTTCCTCATTTAGGTAAATACAAATCAGGAAGTGCAATGTCACACTAAACAAATCATTCACTAACTCAACAGAAAAAAAACACTATTCAGCTGTAATGGTAAAATGTTACTATATGTCTTTCTTCAATCAAAATAATTACTAATTATCCACCAAATAAACACTATGACTCGCTTTCTAACTCAACTCAGAAGTTCCAAGTTTACGTATTATAATCATGTTTTTTTATTTAAAAGTACCAAAGCCACTACTCCAATTTTACTGCCCATTTGTAACCTATGCAATTCAATTTAACGCTCTGATATTCACCTACTAATATTCTTCATGAGAGAGGAAAAGAGGACTCCCATGGCAGACCATGTATTCTCAGACATTTCCACAAGTATTACTCTTCCTCCTCCCCTCTCTGGTCTACAAGTTTATTGAGTATTTCTTAAAGCTGTACAGTTACACCACATTTTTCTGTCCTTGAAGACATTCACAGCTTCTCTTCCACTAGCAGACAAATACATACGCTTTATCTTCAGCTAAAGATTTTTCACCAAATTGTATTAATTACCTTAACAGTATTCTGCAAGTCCAGTTCAAGTCCACAACCATTAACAATAAATTCAAATTATCCTGACTGCTGTCATGCCAGATGTTAATACCTTTTTGGTAGGGAGGGCCTTTGATGTTCACATTAATAATCTTCAGATTGTTCAACAACAATAATCAACTCTATTGTCTGAATGAATAGATCCTCTGAAAGTGAGTCCATGTATGTCATGAACTGTACATGTTTTTAAATTACAAGACATGAAACACAATTCACAAGTGGTCCTACTGAAAATTTAAAGTTCACAGACTCATAAAATTAAGAAGTTACCTGGAAAACTATAAAACTAAAAAAAAAAAGGTATTTTTCCTAAATATTTTACAGATGCTGAAGTTACAATCATTACAGTGGAAAGATTTAAGAGAGAATTCAGCTCATAACTTCTTACTACACATGTTCAAAATCCACCATACAAATAAAGACAGAGTCTAATGTTAGCTTGAAAAATCTGACCTAATGGTAAATAAATCAGAGCAAAGCCCAAAACTTACTGAATCACCTACAGCTATCTCATATCGAGAGATACTACTCTTGTAAAAACAGAAAAGACCTTTTGCAAGACCCAACAAAAGTACAGCACACTATAACATGCAGAAAGGCAGCACTCAAAATCCAGACGTTTTCCACTGACATCAGATCATCAAAAGAACACTAACACAGCAATTTTTGCTAGTACTGCACTCCCTGCACAGAGCCTGGCACACATCGTCTCCTGACTTCCAGCTCGCACACATTTAGAGCAAGCACAAGGCAAAGCACAGAACCGGTTCATCTGCCGACGAGGACCAGAGGAAAAAAAAGAGAGTTTAAGGACTTCTGGATACTTCAATCACCACTAGTTACACCATTCACCAGCTGCAGCAACGTTAAGACTCCGCAGAAGCACTCTTCTTCTGCAGAGGAGTGTTTCGGTTTTTAAAAATCAAGTTTCAAACGGACAAACGGATAGGAGAAACCTGCATAAAAGCGAGTAGAGTTTTGTACAGGTTAGCACAAGAGAAACTTAAGTCAGCTGAATGAGGGCTGCACGGAATCGGCACAAATCTGAGGCGAAGCGAATGCATCACCGGTAACAAACCGAGAGGGGAATAGCCCAAACTACAGCCTCCTCTGGGAGATAAGCCTCTCCCCCCCGCCCCGGGGGGCTTCTTAACGATGACGGCGGCGGACAACTCTTGCCAAACTGCCGGACGGCGGGACCCGCTTACGGGGAGCCTTCCCACCACCCTGGGAAAGGCGGGATCAGCTGTCGCGCGGGTGGAAA